>NC_091117.1:36622500-36742500 GCF_040183065.1 Periplaneta americana
TCTTCTTTTGTTTTACAACAGCCATGTAAATCCCAACTGCACTAAAACTGCTCTCCGCGAAATGACCGGGCTGGATTATTAGTACATAAACTGCTTTATGGAGGTAAGCCCTGTGCATTTCCATGTAGCACATAGCACACTGCGTTCAAGGGGAATTGGTCTGCAACAATATCGTTCTTGCGACCTATAAACTCGATTTCTTCAATTAAATCCGAACTCTCTGTGTAGAAAATAGGCTATACGATTGAAAGAAATTATAACATGAAACGAGAACTGCTAAACACTTTGTAGGAAGGGTATTATCAGTGGTGAAGCGTGCTATACTTACTAGGGTAGGCAGTACATTTTAATTTATCTTACCATCATTTAATATAAGTAGACTTCGTGGAATTGCCACGAGAATCGTAAGGTTTACTATGCACCAGTATAGACTGTATGAGAAGGGGGCGTGGAAAGGATAGAGTATGCCTCTAATGTAAACACTGAGCAGTATACTCCGGTTACAATAAAACCTGTATTCTGCATTCAAGAAATATAATGAATGATCATTGAAGTAGGAAATGTCTAAACATATAAATACACAATTATTTTGTAGTGAGATATATTAACTCTTAAAATTTAATGTAAGATACTCACATCATCCTTGAATATGTGCATTGCAGTGAAGAGTTACGTACATTTTGAGTGACTGCAAAGTGGTCACTTCAACAGTTTTTATATTGGGAAAATGTACGTTCAACATCACACGATGTAATAGGTGCATATTTGAAGAACGGAAAGTTACTACTTTTTAGTACACCAACTTCAGACGTCTTGTCGTGACCTGATGGTACATCATTTATAATACGAAGTTGTGAATAGGCAGAATTTTTAGCAATAATGTTTCTCAACTTACATTTAACTTTTTTCTGAAATTGGTGAATTGTTATTTTGAATAACGGTTTATGATACTTTATCCACTATATTAAGGGCTTCTGAGAGTTGTAGTTTAGACGATTCTAACAGGGTGATGCTTTTGGACACGATTTTAAAATTAGAATCAATAAACAGAATATCTTCCAATAGCTGTTAAGAAGGCAATGATTTTACAGCTGCAACAGCGGAACTGTCTGTGTTAGCCAATGGATCAATTACCTCCATTATTTTGCCGTAATGTTCTGCATAATAATTAACAGCATCCAACCACGTTCTCCAACGGGCCAAGACTGGCTGCGGAGGTAAGGGTATTCCAGGGGCAATTATTTGGAACAGCAACACTCTCATTTCAGTATGTTTGATTGAATTCTTGTCTGCACTGAACAAATGTTAAGCTTTGACTATTCCAACCACAGTAATGCAAAAACAAGTGCTTACATAGGAATACATTAGCTGTAGCTTCTCTATTTGGACCGGTCACAACTCTTAACATGAACTGCTTATACTACGAGACAGGGCGGTCGCCCACCTCCTCTGTACTACCGTACATCGGCAACCTGATTGCATGGTGCGTGTGGCAATTCAACGAAGTCTAAATATAAGTAATCACCAGGCTTCGGGCTAGGGACACAGAGTAAACAGTATGAGGTTTAGAGTACACGGAGTATAAACGACGTCATAACCCGTGTGGAAGGGTGACTGCAACAGCACAGGTGGGTCCGTAATGTGCACTACCGTTGTATGTATTGCTGCTTGGCTGCGGTACGTGTAACAGGCTTCGGCGTAGGGACACCTGATTGAAGGTTACAACTCACGTTAATACTTTGATGGTAGACATTTATTGTCTACACTAGGAATGTACTGTATATACTGCATCTGTACAGAGTGAAATATATTTTGTGCCGTACGGTACTGTGACGGACTGTTTACATGTTGAGACACGAAGTAACGGCGCGTTCCATCTCCCACTCCACTCGATCAACACAACACTATTGTCCGTGCGTTCTGAACTTCATGCGTTTCTGTGCCCAGGACCGAAGCCTGGTATTCACGTCATTCTTGTAAACTCTTATGACTGTGCATTAGGATGCACAATTGAACTGTAACGAATCAAGTTGCTAAAAGTCGTGTGATCTGTAACAATTGTTGTGATAAGTGTAGAATAATGTAATTTTCAGTTAAAAATTGAAAAAAAAAATTGTGCAAAGAAACTAAGGATTAACAACACATTTTTAGCTTCAGAATACTAGTCAATTAAAGAAAGTATACGTCTGAATATTTTTTTAATTTTTATTTTAGTAGGTTATTTTACGACGCTTTATCAACATCTTAGGTTATTTAGCGTCTGAATGAGATTAAAGTGATAATGCTTGTGAAATGAGTACGGGTCCAGCACCGATAGTTGCCTAGCATTTACTGGTTGAGGGAAATCCCGGAAAAACCTCAACCAGGTAACTTTCCCCGACCGGGAATCAAACCTGGGCCACCTGGTTTCGTGGCCAGACGCGCTAACCGTTACTCCACAGGTGTGGATACTTCTGAACAGCTCATTCTCTACTTGTAATATTCTTTTACCCTTGAAACTAAAGAAAGAAAATATATTTAACAACTTCAAATTAGTGTAACTCTGAAAATATTGAGAATAGGACACATGTTTAGCCTATATGACAGTTTTTGCTCAGAATGTCTTCGGAAATAAGCTCCGTAAGTGGCGGTAAATCCTCGTGAATCACCCTGTATATGCATTGATTAACCCCTCAATGGGACCTCACCCGAGACTGAAGTTTTCAAACAAGAAATAAATGAAGTTCAAACATGACAAAGGAATCTGTTGTACTTTCAGGACAAAAATATTCAAGTCCACCATTTAAAAAATCTATGGACGTAAGAGAATTAACAACAATATTGGTAACTACATTAAAAAACTACTAATTTTCTAAATTATCGTTTAAAAATAGTTTGAAATTAATTCAATTTTTGTAGAAAGTTTTTTTTATCTCCTGTAAAATTTTCTTTTCTGGACTTGACCTGTTTTTCACCGAGATTTCCAATTGGAACATGTGGGAATTTACTTAGATGCAATATGTGTTATGACCAGAGACCGGAACTTTGGCAGAATGCCTTTGTTAAATCTATCTTAATTTTGAAAGTAAATCTGTACGAATTATACCTTTGTGATTGAAACGTCACAGTTTTTTGTTCCCCTTCTCTGCCTTTTTTAATATAAATGCCTAATTTACAAAATAAATGATTATTTATCTATTATTTATTAATGTATTATTGAAAATTGCCTACTGGTATATTTTAATTTATTTCTATAACCGCTACAATGAAAGTGACTTCACCGAATGTATATTATTGTCTTTCAGTCAGTTCATATTCTCTTTGCAACAATGAGTGCTGCCGTGCAAAAATGTGTAACAGTAAGCGTTTTAATTATCGCTTGTGTTTATTATTTGACAAGGCAACAATGAGTGCGGGTCTAACGTTATTTTTCTTTCAGTTTCCATTGCGACGTTGTTGTAGCTAGCTAAATATTTCATATCGCAACATATCAGTACAACCAAACACAAAAAGCGTTTTAATTATCGCTTGTGTTTATTATTTGACAAGGCAACAATGAGTGCGGGGTCTAACGTTATTTTTCTTTCAGTTTTCATTGCGACGTTGTTGTAGTTAGCTAAATATTTCATATCGCAACGTATCAGTACAACCAAACACAAAAATGCACTTTCCAAGGCTACTGGGAAGAAGATTTCTTTGCTTCCAACAGTAATTGCAACATCGAGTCGAAAATCTGAATTTGCATTCGACTTAAGTAACGCTTTTCTTGCTGCCGAAATCCCTTTGTGGGAAGTGCAAGGTTGTGAGTCTAGTGCAAGGTTTTTGTAATTGCCTTTTATTGCGTATTTTAGCTATTTACAATGACTTTTTGCCTGCCTATTTTGGCTATTTATGATGCCTTTTTGCCTGCCTAGTTTAATGATTCATAATGCCTAAACTTCGGTCTCTGGTTATGACAAAATATGTGTTGTAATGCTATTAGTTACATTTACTTGTATGTTTATGACCTAAATACTAGAGCAACGGATTTAACTGCTAGCTAAAATTAAATTGACGCCATTTCTGCCTGCATTTATAGCACCCAAGTCTATCTGTGAAATAACAGCTCTTTTTCTCGGGTACTTATGAGTAAACCTTCAGCATTTTCTCGTTTGTCTGAAAGCCCCATTTTCTCAGTTTCTTCATCATTGTTTGTCTCTGAAAATATTAGTTCAGGTCGTTGATGGTAGTAATGAAAGTTAGGATATTGCATTCTGTCCGTAGCAACTGGGGAACTATTTTTAAAGATATTAAAACTTAGATACTGGGCAGTAAAGTGGTTATTTCAAATGGTGTCATTTTATTTTCGTCTTTCTCTCCTTGTTGGAACCTGGCAAAGAAGTTTTTAAGGTTATGTACAATCGTTAAATACAGCGGTTACAACTAGAACATGTCTCCCTGGATTTTCGAGCTTATAAAAGTAATGTAGCCTACTATATTATTGAGGTCACATATTCAACGTTGTTATGAGATTTATCATACTTCTTTTATGTTTTGTGTAAAATTTTAAATAGGTTATTTAAAGGCCCTGTATCACTTATGAGGTTATAGTTTAGCGTCGATGGAATTGGTGATAGCGGGATGATATTTAGCGAGATGGGCCGAGGATTCGTCACGTAAATGAAGAGCTTATTTCCAAAGTGACGTACGTCCATGATATACGGAACCTCATAAATCGTGTTTTTTTTTTTTAATTTTTATAACTAAATTAAGATATTATTAGGAATATAAAGCAGTTCAATTCATCGTGACATTATGTCTTAAAAATCCTGTGTCACTGAAAATAGTAATAGGCCTAATTATTTCATATAATCCGGAATTACGACGTAATGTTTTGAGTGGAATTTATGAACATTTAAAGGTTTTAGACACAACAATGTATCGTTCCCGCCCATTCTCCCGAATCCAATCATCCGAATCAAATACTCCGAATGTATACATACCCGAAAGGGCAATCCCCCAAATCAAAATATCCGAAGAATTTTCTCCGAATCCGAAGGATACAAAGCCCCGAAAGCACCACGAACCAACAATTTTGCTAATTTCCTAGTGCTGCTCATCGGAGTGACTACTACCGCGAAGGAATCGGAGATTACGAATAAAGCTCTCCATCGGTGATCTCCGGTACTTTCGTAGTTGAAACAGGGGACATACGGAGGGATGCGGTGGTTCGGAGCGAAGCGACAGTTAGCTCAAGGACGACCGACGCGTACGGACTGACGGTAGTTGTGAGTGGAATAAAATGGTACCAAATCGGATATCGGTGGCATGGAAATTCTTTAATTTAATTGAAGATAATAATAAAGTCGTACGCTGTAAACTTTGTAGGCGAATTTACTCTAAGGGTGGTGGAACTTCGAATTTGTTAGACCATTTGAAGCGATCGCACAATCGCGAACTTGATGAAAACAATTACGCAAAGCATTTGATACGATTTCTATTTAATTTTTTTTAGTAATATTGTTCCCAAAGGCCCACAGTATAGAAAAAAAAATCTTGAAAATTCTCTAAAACGTAACTTTCGAGGCAATAGAAAATATATAACATATTTAAAAGACAACTTGAGTTATATTTTACTGTTTAGATTAAAATATTGAGTTTCTGAATGAAACTAAAGAAATGTGTGATAATAATATTACAATTGTCCTTAAGTTGATATCCGCTTATATTTTTATTTCAGGGAAAGAGTGGCGCGCTTCAGAAGAGGCAGTTCAAATACGGAAAGCCTTTAACACAATGATCACAATCTTGTCCGGTGAAAAATATGAATAAATTATTTTGGACAGTAAACTTTAACCCACTGATACCACATGTTTCTTTTGTTCCATTCTTAACCTCCCTTAATATTTTTAAGTTAAACTAAGCCGATTAGAATAATAATTGACAGAAACTGTTTGCGAATAAACGAGTGTTTCCAGGAGAACTACAGTATAAATGTTTACATTAGCTACTGAAAAGCTTTACTTCTGCGTTAGTTTTGCAATTAGATTTAATGTTATTAATTTGATCAATGACATAAAACTAATACGTCTTTCCACATATACTAACGCAGCACTTCAAGCAAAACAAGAAAAAAAAAAGAGCCGAAGAAAGAGAGGGAGATTAACATAAAAGAGAGAATGAACAACAACAAATTACAACTTATTTTAAAAGATACGCGGACGTCAGCGGACTCGAATCACTACCTGATCCGATTAAAGGAATGCTCAGCGAAAAGTGTATGTCTGCGCCACAGCACATATACAACCTGCGCGGCATCAATCGGAGATAACCGGAGGGCTCCGAATGAAAGCGCGCAAACAACTGCTCCGGAGAAAAACCTAATCATAAGCAGCACTACAATTTCCTAATTTATTTATTTTGCTAATAAAATATAACATAAACAGATAAAACTTTAGCTCACCCCTGAAAGTGTTCAGTGGCGGATTCCTGAATTGAAATTAAGAAGTAGCCTATATAATACAATTTGTCTTATGTCTACTACAGAATAAGAATATATAGCCTAAATTTAAATTTAGAATTTTTCATTATTTATAAAATCTATACATAACTTTCTAAATTTAATACTAGAACTATCAGATCTAACAAGATTGAATATTTAAATTTAATTAGTTATAGACCTATATTCAAATAACAGAATCTATAATATTACCAATGCTCACTTTGAAAACATGCAGTTATAACCAAAGCCACCTTTTCTGGCGTGTGAAATAAGTAATGAGAACGTTGAGAGCGAATATCTTATCTTTGCCGCAGTCTGTGGACGAGAAAGCTGACAACTGTGATTAACAGATTGCTGACATCGCATCTGTTTAGGAGGTGGTACCACTCTCAGTAGAAGTGACAACAGATGCCACTGACTGGGCAGAATACTCAAGTACACACCCCAAAAACGCAAAGTGCGAATATCTTTTCTTTTCCGCAGTCAGTGGGCAATAAACTGACGACTGTGATTGGCAGATTGTTGACGTGACGTGTATTTGGGTGGTACCGATCCCAGCTGCACTGGCAACAAATGCTCACTGACTGGCTTTTTACTCAAGAATACGCGCCAGAAACGCTGGCGATGGCTGTAGTAATTATGTATGTTTATTTGAACATTTGCATTACATGTAAAACTGAAAGTAGGCAATGTGTTAATAAGCTTAATAATCATTTTAATATCACATCACAATGACTCAGCACAGTTTGGAACATTCATACTACTTGATACACTTCGGGAAAAGCTGTGAGATTATAATTGGAATAACACGGAACTTATAGTCCGACGCTGTTATTCCCGGCGTGACTCATCCTCTTTGCTTACGTCTTAGGAAGTGAAGCCTCTATAAAGTCTAGGTAGGTAGTAACTTTCGCCATTTTTGTTCTTTCGTTGCCGAGCTACCATACGATGAATCTATTTGCCACACCGTTAAACATTATCATGTCGCAGGTCCTATGGTAATAAATCAAACGCACTGTAATTGAGCAAATAATTGAGCGGCAAATAACGTCTTCGTGTGCTTTCTGCAAACGCCAACGAAAGAGCCAAAATGGCGGGCGATTATATTAAGCATTTATCGAACCTTAAGAAATGAACAATGTCTTCATAAGCGAATCACAAGACGCACACGTTTAAATGTAGCCGACCTGCAACGCGATTGGCTGCCGGAAATTAGAGCGACGGGACTATAATACCGTTTGGAAAGTTTCAAGTGTTTCCTGTATAGATGTATGGGACGTAATAACGTAACGTTAATCTATAAAATAAAAAAATCGTTTATAAATTACTTAGAACCGTTTGGAAAATCATTCTTCAATTAAGCTGAGACCAATAGAGAAGAGTCGGTTCCTTAGTGCTCGGTGTTAGAAACCAAACAATCAGCCATTTCGTTTCCAAGCAAGATGCAATATAGACGAGCCATACGGTACAGCTGCTCTTATTCGAAAGGATTCAACATTAAGAAATTTCCTTGCACGATTCCGAAAGAAAAACAGTAGACAGAAGATGCATCACGGTTTCTTGAGCGTCGCGTCGTCACTGGAGAGTCATTGTGAGAGTGAGGACGCTGACAGCTGGAGCCATCCATCAATATCTGCCTCGCGCTTGTCTGAGGGACGGGACGGAGTGCTAATAAACGGAGACGGAGCTGAATGCGGCCGTCTCGTCTTAACAGTGAATAATATGCTATTTCTGCTGCCCTAGGCGTTATTGGATGTTTACAGAGGTCCGGTATTGAGTTGTGCAGCGTACGCAGTCTCCTTTGCTATTGGAAACAGGAGCAGAATACAGTGACGAAGCTCTTAAGGGGAGACTGTACTTCCATATATTACAAAGTTAAATTCCCCAATTTTGGATGCACTTTTCTCAGAAGTTATAAAAGATACATAATATGTAGAAAAACATAGGGCGTAATGTAGACCTAACATACCTTCATATATGCAACCGGTTAAATAAATTTAAAATTCACTGATGGGTGGCAAAAAATTTTTTGCATTGATAACATTTTTTGCATTAAGAATTACTATAAAATAACAAGTACAAAATTTCAACTATCTGTTTTGTGAAATATCTTATCAAAATGAAAAAGATATGAACAAGAAAATTACCAAATTTACACATATTCTAGGAATAATGAAAAATACATTAAAAGCTAAATTAGTACAAAAATCTACAAGAATAAAAATATATAATACACTAGCATTACCCTTCCTTTTATACGGAAGCGAGATTTGGACATTAAAGAAAAAAGACATGAACAGAATCAAAGCAACGGAAATGAAATTTTTCAGGAGGACAGCAGGATATACTCTTTTAGACCGAAAAAGGAATGAAGAAATTTTAGAACAATTAGAAGTAGAGTCAGTAGAAGAAAAAAATCAACAGATACAAATTAAATAGGCTAGATCATGTAAGATGAATGGAAAATTCAAGAATCCAAAAAATTATGCAGTGTAAGCCTAGAGGACATCGTCGACCAGGAAGACCTTTTAGAAGACTGCTAGATGGGGCCGAAACAGGTCTACAGAGGCCTAATTCATGAAGGATGATGATGATGATATATATATTTTTTTGCTGAAGATAGAAATAATATTAATGTTTTTAACCTATTGTGTAAAATGCCATCACATTGATATTGTGTATTACTTTCAGCCTTCTGGGTACAATAGTTTCTGAGAAAAATATCCATATATTTGCAACGTTAAATTCTCCAATTTTGGGAGCATTTTTCTTACAATTGATAAAAAATAGAAATGTAGAAAAAATAGCGCATATGTAATATACTTGGTGTAAAAATGTGTAAGTTAGAAATTTCACAGATCCATAGCCTTAAATGATTTCGCTGAAAACGAGCATTAATAAAAATATAAAAGAAACAAAGTAGTAATAGCGATACGATTCTCTGACAGCTGAAACTATACAGGCGTTGTTGATCAGAGTGGTCAGATAAAGGAAAGTCTGAAATTACATTCTAAATCATATTTCCAGGATTTATAACTGTGCGTCGCAATGAAGACAAAGTGGATTGTACGAATCCCACATTCGATACAGATCTAGTACAGATTAGTCGCCAGCTAGTATTCTCTTGAGCTGAAAAAAAAATCGATCTCTACTCTATAATTCATGAGCCTGTATCACGTAACGACGGAACTGGAGCAGAAAGTCTTAAATCATGTCCGCGCACTCCAATGTATCGACCATCCCAAGGAGCTCTCAATTTATGACCACGAATATGTGACCAGCATCGCTATCGGTCTAAAAGTGTAATTTTGGTATACGAGTCAGTTAATTAGTACGCAGTAAGATTGCCTTAAACAAATTGTGGCATGCAAATAACTAATATTTTATAATATACGTCATGCAGTAAAGAAATAAATGGTATAATTTAAGAACGACCGGATATCTCCACGTTACTAAATTACTTGTATGTTTCGGTATATCTACTTTACAGTAGAGGAGAGGGAGGAAAAGTGGACTGGGAAGCTTCCTTCCTTTGCTACGCTTCGACTTGCAACTAGCTAGCTCACTTACTCCCACCATAATGCTCTTACTATGAGCTACAGCGCACGCATGCAATTGGTTTCAGGAGATAACGGATGGACTACAGTCGCGACGCTGTTATTCCCGGCGTGACGCCTCCTCTTTGCTTACGTCTTAGGAAGTGAAGGCTCTATAAAGTCTAGGTAGGTAGTAACGTTCGCCATTTTTGTTCTTTCGTTGCCGAGCTACCAGGTGAGGAATCTATTTGCCACACCGTTAAACATTATAATGTCGTAGCTCCTATGATAATAAATGAAACGCACTGTAATTCTGCAAATAATTGAGCGGCAAATAACGTCCTCGTGTGCTTTCTGCGAACGCCAATGAAAGAGCCAAAATGGCGGGCGATTATATTAAGTATTTATCGAGCCTTAGGAAATGAATGACGTCATCCTCAGTGAATCACAAGACGCACACGTTTAAATGTAGCCGACCTGCAACGTGATTGGCTACCGGAAATGAGCGACGGGACTATAGTAAACTGAATTGCAGTACTTAGATCAATTCTTGCTCTGCATCACAAACGGCTAACTTCATGTCTAATAAAAAGGCAAGATTAGGAAAGGAGTGTAGTTTTGTAGTTCCGTTAATTTAAAATTTCAAATGTTATTCGCATATGTGTACATTAACCAATTCCGTCTAATAACTTAACATTAAAATATTATAATATTTATTTTAAACGTTTTCGCTTGTTTGTTGTTCGGCATCTTCAGGTCATATGATAATTTGTTAGGCTACAAGTTAAAATTTCTGTTGTTGAAACAAATTTAGCCTTAATAAGTACAGTATGTAGTATTATTGTCTAATAACTGTTTTGTAAGTTATTGCTAAGATTCGGATAAAGTAGCTGTATTAGAACAGTCTGTATAGGATAGAGCCTTGACTTGCTTCAGACTAAGTAAACGCTACCTCCTTCCATTAACTAAAAGCTGGGAAGAGCGCTCTCACCCCCTAGCTAAAACATCAATGAATGTACAGTACAGCCGATAGGAAGTGAATATACGTCATCACTACTGTCGACTGGAGGACACGCGACAACTAGTTAATGTTTGTAAACACGACGCACGGACCAAGGATGCCTATCCTGATAGATCTAGTTTATCCGAATCTTAGTTATTACTTACTTGGTTTTCTTGATGTTAGGGTAAGATTACAATTTCATTATAAAATATTAGTATATATAAATCTCAAAATCCACTGCAGTCGCTGTCATAGTAGTATACAATAACGTATTTTACAAGCCGTTCAAACCGTCCAAATGTTAAATGTTATCTGCGGGGGGGAAGAAAAAAAAAATAGGAACACCTTTACAGCTGAAAATCATGAGCTATTTTTTCATATTTCCCTAGAAATCTGCAATTGAGATGATTGGGAGGTCGCTTACCAAACCTTCATTTTCCAGTTATACAATAAGGATTTCATAATAGTAGGTACATTATGCAACGAGCCTATAATGATAGTAATTAAGACGCGAGTATGTTTGTTTATGAAACGAGCGCAAGCGAGTTTCATAATTTTCATACGAGCGTCTTTATTACCATTATAGGCAAGTTTCATACGACGTTTTATGCTCGACCATATTTCTAACTTTGAAATTATTCAGAAGTATTCATTTTATTCACATCCGACTGAAGATCGGAAGTGACCTTGTGCATAGCTCGTAAATTGTGAGATTTCCGCAGACGCGAAAGTATTGATTTTTTCCGAGGAACAATAATGTCATTGACCTTGATATAATTTAGAGAATAACATGAAATTATTTTGATATAACCTTGAAATTGAATTCGACATTGAAAAACGAGATGACAAATTTAATTTATTTGAATATTATTTATAATTAACGCTAATTATTATAGTAACAGAACATAACCTTCTGCGACAGTATTGGATTTCCAGCCTGCGTGACGTTTTGCTAGTTGTCTTTCGTTTGCATATCCGAGAATAATCGAAAACCTGAACTATAATGAATAGGTGTACTTTAATGACATGCATTAAAGGACTGCTACCAGGTGTATAATTACTACATTTCGGCATGGTCGAGCATAAAATAAATAAATAGAGAGACAAAAATTAAAAATAAATAATAAATAAAAACATATTAGATAGGCTATTAAATACTTCTTAATTATAAACTTAGTAGGCCTAATATTTTACTACGTAACATCTCACATTTCCTTCCCATTTTATTACAAAAAATCAGTTTCGCATTCCTCTTTGAACCTACATTTACGTGAAGGGTTGCTTTTTTGGACAGAACAGCGACATCGTACAATTATACTGCCTATAGTACATTCCGACACTGAGGATATGTTGACGTTAGGAAACAACCAAATTAGGTATACTCCGCGAGCTGCGTGAAAGTAAGTTCACGCCATAGTTCCAAGGTCGTGAATCCAACGTAGGCATCACTACTACATATTGATCCGTATTTTAAAAATAAAAACAATACACGTAATCTGAGAGTTAACATAACATTGTCCCACAGCCGTTTCTTCAACGAAAACATTCAACAGATTTGTAAAACACCCAACTTCAATCCTGTTTCGTGAAAAGTTATCATCTCAGCTCATACAGGGACATCATTTTATTTTTACTAACATTTCTAATATTAACCTGGCTATACCTTTCGATCGGCTGAGAACCGGAAACACCGTTTGCTACCCCCTTCCACGACTGGAGTTCGATGATACTGGCGTAAAATACAAACAAATCACTTTACTAGGTATAGGAGGGAAGAAAAGTAGTTCATCCATTTACGTAAACTAGGAAATATCGCGATTTCGAGTTCGATAATTTTCATTAGGATTTTGTTTAATTAAAATACAGTACAGTATTAACAATGAGTGTTTTTACAAACGAACTGAGCTGTCCATGCGGACATATTCATTATGCAGTGTATAATATACTGTCTACAGCACATTAGCGTACACTGTAGAGAATGAAGTTAAATTGAAAAATAATCATAATATGGATATTGAAACACATTTTTGAAAATGGTGGCCGTTCATTTCGATACAGGCTTCAGTTCTAATGTGCATATTATCGCACTATAGACGATTGTACCTAATTCCAATTACCAGTTTCGTCCTTCGTACTAGTACCTCATGTTGAAATAATTCTGTACCTACTCTATAAAAGAGTACCTTACGTACTGTAAATTCAATCTTCACTTCTCCCCGATCCGAAAGGATAAAATTACTCAGACATGCTATCTCTGTCCGTCCAAGTGGTCACGTCGCAGGGTCGTGGAAAGGGGGGAAATCACATGACAGTTAATTACTTAACGAGGCACTTTTATTTAAGTTATTTTTAACAGTTGTATAATATCACGTAGACGTCCAATTCCTAACATAAATTACAGTTCTCAGAAAAGAGCTAAGAGAGCCCAGCCACTAGCCTTTACAGAGAGGCGAATAGAAGCAGGTGGGGGGAAACCGTGGGGGGAAACCGGGATATGACGTAGGCAAATGGACGACAGTATCTGTGCGAAAATGATTCCATAATAAAAGCTCTTTCGTCACAGGAAAACTTGAACATATTTTTGGAACGTACTGTTTACTATGACCGTAAGGCTACTAGGACTGTATATGCGGTCTTGGATCTGTGTGGAGGACGGTTGAACTTCATTAGTAGAAGGGGCGGAAGTGAAGTACATTCAAAAATTCACGTACAATAAAAATTGTCCACACCTGTGGAGTAACGGTCAGCGCGTCTGGCCGCGAAACCAGGTGGCCCGGGTTCGATTCCCGGTCGGGGAAAGTTACCTGGTTGAGGTTTTTTCCGGGGTTTTCCCTCAACCCAATATGAGCAAATGCTGGGTAAGTATCGGTGTTGGACCCCGGACTCATTTCACCGGCATTATCACCTTCATCTCATTCAGACGCTAAATAACCTAAGCTGTTGATAAAGCGTCGTAAAATAACCTACTAAAAACAATAAAAATTGAAGTAAAATTAAAATGATGTCCCTGTATAACAGAACAAAAAGATCGTTGTTGTTACACATTGTTATAACAAGCTTTTTAGTTCGCCGTTAGTCTATTTGTCGCTAGGTAACATCTTAAATTAGCATAATTAATAAATTCAACACCGCACACCTGAGTTTAGAGAGACAACGCCTGTGAAAGCGCCTTTCCCGCATAATGAAGTATAAACAGCTCCGTTTCGCAGTATCCACTTCATACGTGCGTTTGTGGAAACCCATTCTAACGTAATATAAAGCACAAAACATCACAGTAAAGGGAAGGGGGCACGAGAATAAAAGAACACAATTTAATTTATTGGTACAATGCGGCACAAAATACCGCTACTTTCTATTCACAACGGCATTGTCTCTTTTTCCCAAACGATATGAAGGTTTTGGTTGGACATCAATATCGTCGCAGGTGCGGAAAACCACAACCAATGATATTACTAAGAGGCCCGTGGGTGGGATGGAGAGAAACGCTCTGAAAAATTGATTCTATTGGGGGTCTTCGATCATTGCAATGGCAGGTTGCGGTGATTCTCACTTGTGACGATCCTGAGCTTGGACTTCTTCTTCTTCTTTTTTTTTTTTTTTTGAACTCTCAGAGCACTCGGCTGTGTAACCACAGCAACAAGAAACTTCCAACCGTGACGAGAGCAAACTCTGAAAATGTATTGTCAATGTGACATAAAATCTCATTTCATGGCAATTCCTATTTTTGTTTTATTTTACAGACGAGCCCAACTTATTGTTGCAGAGTTCATTCTAACTTTTCCGACACTGATGTATTCAGATGATAAACAAAACAATACTCCTCTCTGTATTCGCATTTCCATTGTGGAAATGTTACTCAGTCTCTGTTTATTTAGAATGGTACACTCACGAATATTACAAGTCAAATTCGATTGTTTCGTACAACAGCGCTTGCGAAAGCACTACGGCCTTTCCATAACCAACTTAGAGTGTTTTATTTATTTATTTCAGTAGGTTATTTTACGACGCTTTATCAACAGCTTAGGTTATTTAGCGTCTGAATGAGATGAAGGTGATAATGCCGGTGAAATGAGTCCGGGGTCCAACACCGAAAATTACCCAGCATTTGCTCATATTGGGTTGAGGGAAAACCCCGGAAAAAAACCTCAACCAGGCAACTTGCCCCGACCGGGAATCGAACCCGGGCCACCTGGTTTCGCGGCTAGACGTGCTAACCGTTACTCCACAGGTGTGGACAGAGTGTTTTATCTCACAAGGAAAGTAAAAGTCCCTAAATAAGTTGTAAACACGTGGATAGAGTGAAGAAATTATTGAATAAAAAGAAATGATTAGATGAAAGAAGAGTGACAATGAATTTAAGGAAATGCCAAAGACTGCGTGAAACGTGTATACTTGAACTGTACTAATAAAATGCAATACTATATGCACTTTAACACTATATTGTAATATCCACATCTGTGGAGTAACGGTCAGCGCGTCTGGCCGCGAAACCAGGTGGCCCGGGTTCGAATCCCGGTCGGGGCAAGTTACCTGGTTGAGGTTTTTTCCGGGGTTTTCCCTCAACCCAATACGAGCAAATGCTGGGTAACTTTCGGTGCTGGACCCCAAACTCATTTCACCGGCATTATCACCTTCATTTCATTCAGACGCTACATAAGCCATATGATCACAACTAAGTCAAAACAGAGGGTGGAGTCAGAGTGAATTATAATGGAAGGCGAGTAATTATCTCATGCCTCCATGTTAATTATAGAATCAATTCACTCATTCGAATAAGGTATCCAGGTGCTGTAGCTCTTTGAACTAGCAATTTATTTATTTCTCCTGTTAAAATTTACGTTTTTTTTTTTTTTTCCCCCGTATATGCGCGTGTATAATAGTTACTGTTTAAAATTTACAATACCTTTTTTGTGAGTACATGCAAGACTCTGGAAAGGTAAGTTCCTCGGCAGACATCAGGATCAATGGCGAAGTCAATTCTCGAAGAAGGGCGATTCCGATATAGAACATACATGTCAAAAGTTTAGAAAAATAAACTAATGGCGAAGTGCATCAACATCGGTTAAAAACGCAGTAATCATAGATTACGAAACGACGGTTAAACAGTAACGGTGGTTAAAATGTAATTTCTGTGCACCATTCATAATCACCGATTACTTAAACATAGTTAACTGACACCTCATTTAACCAGAGTAAAGTCTATGATGGTACACTGTTTCTACAAAATGACAAAAGGAAAGCATCCATACCGCTGCAAAGATAATAGTCAACGTCTAAAAACGACTGCGCTCACTCCGTTCTACATCGAAATGAACGTAGCCTACATTTTCGCGTTGCATTTGTTTGCCTTTGGGCGCTGTTATATTTGCAAGTTGCATTTCTTTGTTTTTCAGTGCTGTTAGGTTAAAATCGTACAAAATAGAAAATTGAATGCAAAAATGATTATATTCCAATATGAGGTTAAAGTATCATAGACTTACTTACTATATTTAAATATATTATATAAAAAAGAAGGAATATCCATAAATGAAAAGGATGGAGAAGATTAGTAGGAATGTGTGTACGATCCAGAACCTCATTTACACCAGGTTACTGTTCATTATCCTAAGATCCATCCATAACCTCTCTTTGTTCAGCCAGTGACATAGAGAAAGAGATATTCAAGTATTCCCTCTTAAAATATAGAAAATAAGTTATATAGAATCGTAATATAAGCAGCCGATCATTAGAAGAAATATGACTGTTTTTTTGTTATTTCAAGTGAGCCATTTGTAGATTTTGATAAACGACATCCCTCCTGAAATTTTCTGTCACCTAATTCCTCGTAAGAATTCTCTCTTTCCACTAAAGAAACTTCACACTCACGCTCTATCCAATTAATTCAAGTACTGTACAATAATAATCGTCTTCGAAATAAACATCTGTGGCTCTGGCCGCCATTTTGCTTTACTTGCTCTACTAATCACTGGTTATTTCCTTTAACCGCTCGAATATGGCCGGTTAGAGATTACTGTGGTTAACCTTCTATTTAAGTCGTAACCGAGGTCGATCCACCGTAAAAATGCTTAACCAGGGGTTAGGTGACAATTTTAACTAGTGGTTACACTAACCGACGTTGATGCACGTGGGCATAAGAATAGTAGCGGGGGGAGGAGGAGTGACAACTGAGGGAGAAGGAATAGTCTACGCGTTACAAGCGAAATATCATGTTATACCTGAAAACCCAGTTGTTCAAGTAGAAAAACACTCATGCCTTAGAAGAGGTTTGCACCGACGCAAAGTGCTTCAGCCGTTGTAACATAATTTGCATTACTTACTGCAATTACTTCGCTTTTCTTGGGGCTGATGATGTAATTCACTACTTTCACTAACAAGGGAACTGTCTCAGGTCGCGGTGCTTGAATTTAATGAAACTGCATATTTAAGCTAATTTTCGTTCGTTAAGAAACTTGGTTATAGTCGTTCGTTTCGCTTTTTCCTCGTTTACGAAATATACTGACTTGAAAATCGTTGTTACTTATGCTGTTTCTTGCGCAACACCGTATCACAGCTCTCGCATTAATGTTCTAGTCAATTTGTTTTTCTCTTAACTCACATTAATACAGAAGTAGTGCAATCAATGACATCTTTCATTCATTCGTACACCGTCCAAATCCATAAGTATGCAGCTGGAAGTGTATGAATACGACTGTACATACTACTACTTAATTACTCATTTAAAGTTTGTGTGACTGCTACCTGTGTATATTTTTGTGTGGCTTTACTTTGTTTATGCTCGATCATGCCCAAATGTACTAATTATACATCTGGTAGCAGTCCTTTAATGCATGTAATTAAAGTACACCTACTCATTAAAGTACAGGTCTTCAGCCAATGATAACTCAGCTTACATTTGTTCAGCCAATGACAAGTCAGCTTTGCACCGTTATAAAACAGCAAGTATCGATTATTCTCGGATATGCAATCGAAAGAGAATTAGCGAAAAGTCACGGAGGCTGGAAATCCAATACTGTCGCAGAAGGTTATGTTCTGTTACTATAATAATTAGTGATAATTGTAAATAATATTCAAATAAATTCAATTTGTCATCTCGTTTTTCAATGTCGAATTCAATAATCAAGGTTATAATATTATAATATTATCAAGTTTAACGGGACTACGTCAAGGTCAATGACATTATTGTTCCTCGGAAAAAATCAATACTTTCGCGGTTGCGCACATCTCACACTTCACGACCTAGAACAAGGTCACTTCCGATCTTGTCAGTTACAAATAAAATGTATATATCTAAATACCGGTAATTTCAAGTTAGAAATATGTTCGAGCATAAAAAGTCGTATGAAACTCGCCTATAGTGGTAATTAAGAAGCTCGTATGAAAATTATGAAACTCGCTTGCGCTCGTTTCATAAATATCCATACTCGATTCTTAATTACTATCATTATAGGCTCGTTGCATAATGTACTATTATAGTATTTTTTTCTCTCTCTCTTTATTTCTTGTGTAGCCTCACTTTGTATATAGTGTATTTTTTTCTGTTTATTTCTATTATTGTATTTGTATTCCTGGTGTTGTGGAAGAGAAGGCCTGATGGCCTAAACTACACCAGAATGAATGAATGAATGAATGAATGAATGAATGAATAAATAAATAAATAAATAAATAAATAAATAAATAAATAAATAAATAAATACCTATGCTTTCAAGAACCGAAAGGGAAATTTGGACCTAAAGTAAAACAACGTGTAGACAAAGATAAGCCATTTAACGTCGTAGTCGATGCAAGTAGTTCCGGTAAACTGACGAAGAAAATCACGTGAGAAGATGGTTAAGAGATGTATTTCTCCCTGTCGTTAAGAAAGACACACTACTACTTCTGGATTCCTGGAGTGGTCAGATAGATGATGACACTATACGGTATTTACTTTTAAAGGAGTAAACAATACTTCACATGGTAAGAAAATTAAAACAGAAAAATTACAAGATTTGTGCAACCTTTGGATGTGTATTTTTTAAGATAATAAAAAAATTGTAATTCGAAGGCTATACGAGTATTTCAGACATAAAATTATCTGTGAAAACATTCCAGACACTTTACACGATAGGGGCTTCATAATGACATTGTTGTGTGGCCTCTATGCATTTGAAAATAAAAGTTTAAGTAAACTTTATTTTAATGTATCATACTGTTTCTGTTACGGGGCAGTTTCATTCCTCAAGATAGGCTAATATATGCGTGGAAGAGGTGTGGATATGTAACGGAGAAACGTGGGAAAAACATATTTAAAGGAATATACTGTGTCCCATTTTCATGGTGAACATGGCCTAGCATAAAAGTATTCACGGTGCGTCTCTAAGGAAGCTGGTTGTGCCGAATTCAGAGCTTTTCAAAGCAAACCCTGTCATCGGTTCCCTGAAGGCAGAAGACTTCACTACACTCACCTAGCCAATATCCGGAGAACGCATCCTGCATAGTCAATACACACGTCTCCTAGTACCGTATGGAAGTACATTAATACTCTCTCCTGATAATACACACTGAATGATGCTTCGGAAAGCTAACGTATACTCCAAATAATGTTTTCCCTCTATCAATAAATTACACTTTTATTTCTTTTAATGAAATTTCGGGGCGCTGCCAACCGGAAGGCCGCGAGTTCGATTACCGATTGAGTCAGCCTATGGATTTTTTTCGCTTTTCTAATCCTTTCAGCCGCACTATGGCCCTGGCTTTACTCAGCCTCTAACAGAAATGAGTACCAGGGACATTTTCTTGAGGGTAAAGGCGGTGGACATGTAGGACTGATATCTCTTCTGCCATTAACTTGCCGACTGTCAGTAATGTGGGAGCCTTAGCTTATCGCCACACTCTGGGCCGATTTTGTCTGTCATGGGTTGAATTCACCTTTATATTGATCAAATTTATAAATATAAATAAATGTCATCATCATGTAAGAGTTTATTAAAATAATACTTTAATGTAAAATCATCACTCGAACGTTTTTTTCGACGTTCACCCCTTCTCCTTTATTTTCTCTTGTACGGAGAAGGGACCCGAAGGCTTGCACTTCAGCCTGAGGCTTATTGTGATTACCACTCCTATTCTGTGAATGACTGGGTAGCCGAATGGCCGCGCTCTTGTACAAGTACAGCACGCTGCACCGTGAACTTAATCCGGGCTATTGTAGCCTATGGATGAAGATGATTATGTGAATTAATGATGACGAAATGAGTCCGAGGTCCAACGCCAAAAGTTACCCAGCAATTCTGCTTCAATTGGATGAGGGAAACCCCGGAAAAAACCAATCAGATAACTTGTCCCAAACCGGATTTGAACCCGGCCCCGCTCTACCCCTTCTCAATAATAATAATAATAATAATAATAATAATAATAATAATAATAATAATAATAATCATCCGTGATGCTACACCCTATAAAGAGCCTGGGCCTCACGTCCACATGCTGACGCAGAGGTGAACGATCATCCAACCAGAATGGAGATATCGTGTGGTTAGCACGATGATCTCCCCAGCCGTTATAGCTGGCTTTCGCAACCGGATTTCGCTACCTATCTTAGCTCCCCAAGTGCATCACGATGCCGGATGGGTACCGGTTCCATACACTGGCCGAAATTTCATGAGGACACGAACCAGCACACATTCCGTAACGCGAGTCCTAGGCAGGGTGCCTTGACCACGATGCTACGGCGCGGGACTTCGCCTTACTTCCGGATTACAATAATTGAGTTCCTGTGTTAATTTTGGAGATTCCA
The DNA here is from genome assembly GCF_040183065.1 of Periplaneta americana. Classification (NCBI taxonomy): domain Eukaryota; kingdom Metazoa; phylum Arthropoda; class Insecta; order Blattodea; family Blattidae; genus Periplaneta; species Periplaneta americana. The sequence continues at coordinate 36,643,273 of NC_091117.1, forward strand.
TACGTAAGATGTGTCTTTTCCAGTTCTTTTTATATTCTTCAATAACGTAATTAAGGCTATTTAAATGCAATTTTTCTCCAGATTCTTTCCTGGGTTTATGGTTCGTTCCTTCGTTATTGTTTATGACGCTGTATCAACATCTCAGGTTATTTAACGTCTGAATGAGATCATTCAGATGCTAAATAACGTAGATGTTGATACAGCGTCGTAAAATAACCCAATAAAAAATGAGATGAAGGTGTTAATGCCGGTGAAATGAGTCCGGAGTCCAGCACCAATAATTACCCAGCATTTGTTCATAATGGGTTGAGGGAAAACCCCGGAAAAAACCTCAACCAGGTAACTTGCCCCGACCGGGATTAGAACCCGGGCCACCTGGTTTCACAGCCAGACGCGCTAACCGTTACTCCTCAGGTGTGGACCCGTTGGTATTGCTACGGTTAATAAAATATTGTGATATTCCTTTTATCTGTTGTACAAACCATATTTTATTTCTATTTGCTGAACGTAAGGCCTTATGAAAATCAATGACAGGTATAAATGTTTTTGGATTAAATCCTTTAAATCAGCGTTTCTCAAACTATGGTCCGCGGACCACCTGTGGTCCTCGAGGTCTGCCCTTGTGGTCCTTCAATAAAGACAGAAGAAAAAATAAAATTCAAACGAATTGCGTGTCATACTATAGGTGAAAATCTCAGAGTTTGTAAATGACACATGGCAATCGCCTTTCACTTTTAATCCCAGTACTGACATTTTATGAAATTTATTTACCCTACCCGTCTATTGCCTTCCACTCTATTCTCAGCAACAAAAGAGGGATTTAAAGCACTATGAACGTGGTGTTTCTCGCCATCTTTTCCGTGCACATCTGGCGCTGTGCCTGTACCCAGCTAGGGACCACCCGAATTCATAACAGGACCAAAGTACCCAACCTTTTCATGTATTTATGACTTTCTTAATAGTTTTACCGACACCCAGTCAGCACATTGAAATGGTCACGTGAAGTACGTCGTACACCAATAATAATAGAACATGCAAAATTACATCTTTACTTGCTGAAAATCGGGCATGTTTCTGCATTATTTGTTTTATTTCTTTTTTGCAAATGACGATATAAGAAATTGTCTTCTATTAACATTAACGTAACTAGTTAATACTAATATAAAATTAAATGAATTGAATTAATTTTAATTAATTATTTCTACAATAAAATGTAAGTATACTGGTATTAAAATATGCTACATAAATGATTAATTTGCTTTCGAAGGGAACAAGAGTAAGGTGGTCCGCGGAACTGTTCTGACTTAAAAAAGTGGTCTCCACTTCAGAAAACTTTGAGAAACGCTGCTTTATATCTTATCTGTCTTTTATATGTAGGCCTATCTATTATTTGAGCCAAGCTAAAAACACAATTCTTACAATCGGTTTTATCTGAATCCACTTTGTATGGGTACTTCTGAAAGTAATGAATCTGTTGTCTTAACAAATAAATGCAAGTGTGCGTAATAGGAAACTAGTCTGTTGGGTTAGATCTTCAATCCTTGTCTATGAATCAATCAATGTTATCCATACAATTATCTCTTATGACACGTTGTGGGAGTTTCGGATTGGAGCAAACACTTGAGCTGAGCTCAGATAAAGAGAGATGCAAATATAATTATCCCAATCCATCACAGATCGGGTCCAGACAGTCTGGGGATCGTTAAGACCGACGAGGCATAGAGGTCGGCTTGCACGTTAAGAGCAGTGGCAACGTACATTAATATCCGGCGGAGTGCTGGGAGTTCACGCGAGGGCCATACATCGTCGCTGTGGCTTGTACTGTCAAGAGTCCTCACTTCGATGTGGCGTAACCGCACGTCACGCGTACAAGTACGCTGGGAGATGCCCGACCTTGCTTGTTCGTGACATACTGCCTCGCGTGGGACCGTTGAGAGCGGCGGAACATTCACGCTACCTGCGACAATTCTCACCCACTAGTTACATATAGGACTGCATATTATACATATATTAATCCAACCACACACCCAAGTAAACATCTATGCATCTATCCTGTCGGCCATCCTCTTGATCTATTTTAGTGCCTACGAATACATAAATCTAACCATCCACCAATTGACATCCAATGATGTTTCTGAAATTAATTTTGATTCTGATGATAATGATGATGGCTATGATGATAATGATGATGATTTTGAGGTTAATAATAACTATGACGATGATGACTAACGATGATGATGACTTTGACGATGATGATGATGATGACTATGACGATGATGGCGATTATGACGATGATGACTGACGATGATGTCTATGATGATGGTTATGACGATGATATGACTATGACGATGATGGCGACTAACTTACGACGCTGATGATAGCTATGACTATGATGATGATGACTAAGGCGATGATGAATGTGACGATGATGAAGAATATGACATATGACGATGATGACGACTATAACCATGATGATGACTATGAGGCTGATGATGACGACTATGACATTGATGACTATGACGACGATGACAACTATGATGATGACAACTATGCCGATGATGACTATGACACTGATGACAATTATGACGATGATGACGACTATGATGATGACTACTAACTTACGACGCTGATGATGGGTATGACTATGATGATGACGACTATGACGGTGATGACGACTATGACACTGATGACGACTATGACGATGATGACTACTAACTTAGGACGCTGATGATGGCTATGATTATGATGATGATGACGACTATGACGATGATGACGACTATGACGATGATGACGACCATGACGATGATGACGACTATGACATATGACGATGATGACGACTATAACCATGATGATGACTATGGCGATGATGACGACCATGACGATGATGACGACCATGACGATGATGACGACCATGACGATGATGACGACTATGACATGACGATGATGACGACTATAACCATGATGATGACTATGGCGATGATGAATATGACGATGATGACGACTATGACATATGACGATGATGACGACTATAACCATGATGATGACTATGACTTTGATGATGACGACTATGACCATGATGACGACTATGACGACGATGACAACTATGATGATGACGACTATGAAACTGATAACGACTATGACGATGATAACTATAACGATGACCACCATGACGATGATGATGACTATGACGCTGATGATAACAGTTGTGACGCTGATGGTGACGACTATGATCATGATGATGACTATGACACTGATGATTATGATCATGATGTCTATGACGCTGATGACAACGATTATGACGATGATGTCGGCTTTGACGATGACGATGATGATGATGATGATGATGAAGATGACTATAAAGAAACTAAGAACAATACATTCTCGACCCTTCTATTTAGAATCATGTATACTTCTACTCCGAATTATCTGCTATTGCGCTTTCAATTTCTTACAACTCTTCGAAACCGGCATCAAGCACTTCTTTCTATCCCTCATCATGGAACGTCTTCATAGGCCTACTCTTCCTCCTACACTGTAGAAATACGTCGCCTCTGGAATTCGTTACCTAATGACGTCAGGGACTGCCGGACTTTATCAGAATTCGAAATTAAATTGGAAAATTTTGTCTTATTTCATGGTTTTTAGGTATTACTAGAAATGTTGATTTGTGTTTTTTGCTCTACATTAAATTTGCAAATTAATTGTTTACGTTCGTTAATTAATTAAGACACTTAATTATGATACTTAATCATTCATTTAAAGTTTGCGTGACTGCAACCTGTGTATATTTTTGTGTGTTTATGTTATTTAAGTAAATAAGTGAAAATTTCATCACAACAACTAATTATTCTTTATTCATCCTTGTTCTGATGAAATTTTTACTTATTATCTTTATTAAGCAACATAAACATACAAAATAATGACATCCATATTTAACAAACGTTTTAATTTTATCAACAAAACCACTAATTTCGCGTTCAAATGTTAAGTTTCACAGCCAGGCCACCAGGAGCGCATCAGTTGTCGTCTGCTTCCCTGTCGTAAATATATTCCGTGCACTTCTATTATTTTGTTGATTCGTGGTAGTGTAGCAACGTATAACATGCTGCTATTCTCAGTGGCATAGAGTTCAGCACGTCTGTAGATCGACAAATCGAACTGAAACCCTGACCGAGTTACTACGTGAACACTGGCTGTCTTAGGGAGGAGCAAGTGAGAAAGCACGGGGGGAAGAGAGAGAGCACTATGCACTATGTACTTGCAGGTCCACCCACAGTTTGTCAAACCTGCTAACAAAAGCATTAAAAGGTTGACTAGTTGCCTGCATAATGGAACCTTCCTAGCCGACAGTCGAGACAAAAATGAAGAATCCGTTATTGTGGTAATACTGGAGAGTGGTTCTTCTATTGGTCGCGATGCCCACAAATACCCTCTCAGATATTTACGTGGTGATTGGTGACTGAATGACGAGGAGCGAGGGAGAGAGAAGAAAGAAAGAGAGAGATTCCAGAAGTTGGCGTGTTTTACGGGGTTTCACTTGAAGTTGTCAAACTATACACATTTACGGTTTTGTTAGCGCAGTTATACAAAATAGTTAGTAAACGATTTTTTTCGTGTGTTAATGTGCAACTCTTCTTAATGTTAATAACAGTTACATATTCCATTAAAAGTATTTTGACTAGTTCCAGATCCATACGGACACATACAAACATAAGGCATTCATAGATCTGCTTGTAGCAGCATATGACAAGAGTGTTTGGAATTAATAATCAATTCACCAATAATTATACTCTACTTCCATAGAAACAGGCAGAATAAGGCACATGTCAGCGATACTAATCGATATTTTGCCCTGGCAGCAGCCCCACATCGATATATGTGTCCATTGGAGCGATGGGTTTGATGTACTGGAAGCAACAACTCAGGCGAGTGAGGTTTGGCATTTATGTATAATCCTATATTTGTTTATGATTTATCGGTTAGGTGGGGCGTTAAGTTCATAAATAACGGCAGCATGTGGGGAAAATAGTGACATAAACATCCACGGAGGCTGTAGGATGGTTCGGAAGCTCGCACCAATGCTGCAGCACCATTGCAGACTCAAAAGTGATGTCGGTAGAAGGAAATCGAAAAGAGGAATCCTACATCGGAGAGAATATAGGACATCAGTGCTCGTGAACTGTTGTAAACATCATTTAGCATTGTGAAGGGACGAGTCTCGGAAGATCCCATGAGAATTTATACGAGGAAAACGGCGGTAAGTACAGTGAGTGCAGAAAGTGTTAGTACAAAGTTACTTTCTTATATAGAAGTAACCTTTCTTGGCAAATAGGTGTAAAAGTTTCATTTATACCGTTAAATACCACAAACGACTGCATTTTTAATGGTATTTATTAAAATAATATAGCACAAAAATGCATAATAATAATAATGTTGAAAACATGGAAACTAGTCCGATATACGAAATAAAAAGTTTTCATAAACTAGAAGGCTCTTCGAGTCTCAGAAAATTCGAAAGTTTCAATCATACTCATCGGGTCCATCAAGGAACAAGGACTGGTGAAATTTTCTGCTGCAAGAATTTTTCTCCAGAACTAAAAAAATGGTACGTAAAGGAAAAGCAATATTCTGGATCCCTTATCAAGAGGTTTTCTCTAGAACAGGACTTCAGATGTAAGAAAAGGGGAACTATCTTCTCGATCCGTTAACAAGAGCCTTTCCTCAGGACTAGATTCTAGGGGTAAAGAAAGGGCAGCCTCTCTGTTGAATCCGTTATCAAGCGCTTTTCTCCAGGACTGGATTATAGGTTTAAGGAAAGAGAAATCCATCTGCAGGATCCATTATCTGAAGTTTATCTCCGGGATTAGATTCTAGGAGTAAGAAATCTGCTGGATCCGTCATGAAGAGCTTTTCTCCAGAACTGAATTCTAGGCTAGGGGTCTTTCTATTGGGTCCGTTATAAAAGCTTTTCTTCAGAACTGGACACTAGGGCAAGAAAAGGGGTACACATCTGCTCGATTCGTCTTCAAGAGCTTTTTTTTTTTTTTTTTTTTTTTTTTTTTTTTTTTTTTTTTGGGACTGGATTCTAAGGGTAAGGAAAGGGGAAATTATCTGTAGGGTCCATATCAAGAGCTCTTCTCTGATACTAGATTCTAGAGGTAAAGAAATGGAACTTATCTCATGGATCCGTTATCAAGAGCTCTTCTCCAATCTGAATTCTAGAGTTAAGAAAAGAGTAATCTCACTGATGGATCCGTTACCAAGATATTTTCTTCAAGACTGAATTTTAGGCTAAGGAAAGTGGAACCTCCACATCTGAATTATAAAGTTGAGGAAAATCTATCTGTTGAATCCGTCATAAAGAGCATTTTCTCAGGACTGGATTATAGAGGTAAGGAAAGTGAAACGTATGCGGTGGATTCGTTATCAAGAGCTTTTCTGCAAGACTGACTTCAGGGTTAAGGAAATGGGATTCTATCTGTTGGATCCGTTATCAAGAGCTTTCCTCCAGGACTGGACTCTATGTAAGGCATCTAAGAAATAGACTATCGTTTCGTTATTTTCTCTGATTATGAAGCTGAAAACTAACTCCGAAACTACAGATATTTCTGCATATACGACATGATGTAAGAGCGTCTATAAATTAATTTTTTTATGCTCGACCATGCCGAAATGTAGTAATTATACACCTGGTAGTAGCCCTTTAATGCACCTCATTAAAGTACGCCTATTCATTATAATTCAGTTATTCAGCCAATGAGAAATCACCATTGTACCATTATAAAACCGCAAGTATAGATTATTCTCGGATATGCAATCAAAAGACAATTAGCGAAAGTCATGGAGGCTGGAAATCCAATACTGGCGCAGAAGGTTATGTTCTGTTACTATAATAATAAGCGTTAATTGTAAATAATATTCAAATAAATTCAATTTGTCATCTCGTTTTCCAATTCTAAATCAATTTCCAGGTTATATCAAGACTAATCTTCATGTTATTCTCTAGATTATATCAAGGTCAATGACATTCGTGCCTCGGAAAAATCAATGCTTTCGCGTCTGTGCACATCTCACAATTCAGGTCAGTTCCGCTCCTCACTTACATAACCATAACATGAATACTTACGAATAATTTCAAGTTATAAATATGGTCGAGCATAAAAAGTCGTATGAAATTTGCCTATAATGGTAATTAAGAAGCTCGTATGTAAATTATGAAACTCGCTTGCGCTCGTTTCATAAACAAATATACTCGCGTCTTAATTACTACCATTATGGCTCGTTGCATAATGTACTATTAAGCCACGATGTAAGTTATTCTAAAAAAATAAAAAATAATAAAATAAAAAACAAGATCTTCATTTGAACAAAAAGCGCGCGAATATAAAACCTACAGACAAAATGCGACAAAACGGATTACAGAGAATAAATTTTGTGTTGAAGCAGAAATATGGAATACACAGGAGATATGTGTCACACAACGGGTAAAGCGCCCTTATTTGAATATATGCATGAACACTTGGGTTTTTATACACCGCAGCCGCAGAATTAGTTTCGAGGCGTTAGCTTCCAGTTTACACTCTATTTTATGGGACACAAAGTGGTGATTTTATGGACTAAACTTCCCTTACAGGTGGCCTATCTCCCAGGATGGGAAACGTTACAGCACTGCGGTGAAGACAAGGACTTGCTACAGCAACGATCTAAACTTGCAAAACCACAAATTACCAGGACGGCCACCCTTGTCTCTAGCTAGCAGAATACAAGCTCTGCACGCCCAGGACAAGTGCGTGCGTGCGTGCGTGCGTGTGTATGTGTTACAAAGCTACAATTATTATTAATTGCGCACAAGTTCTAATTAGCACGTACAACTTGCAATTACCTGGCAAAGGAAATAAAAATAACAGCTGAGGCTGAAGCGGTTGTTTAAATCATGGTCCAATTAGTCGTTGGTTTATATACATCATATTTACTTAACAGAACAGTTTTCTTTACTGCAAACGATACAATTACCCTCTCCCACAAGCTAATGGAATTCAAAACCCAAGTGTACACGCACTTAATTAAAAACCGAGTATGCTGCCGAACAAAAGTTTGAGGAACTTAAAGAAGGGAGCAAAATTTAAGTCAGAACTTATGTACTGTTTAGAATTTCGTGGTATTCACAACATGTAAATTAAACTCGTGGATGTGAGACAAGATTTCTCTTTGCGTCAACGACACACTCAAAACTAATATAAACAAATTCTTTCCGCGAAACCCCAACGGTGTTTTGAAAGTTAATTGAGTGGTTAACTTCCAATGCAGAACGCGAAGAACTGCTGCAACTTCTGCACTGTTTTCCGTTTAGTTTATACACCTTCTCAAACTTGTGAATCTTGTACATATTCTCGATGAATACAGGGTGGAAGGGGAACGATGCACCAAAATTTAAGAAGTGATTCTTCATGTTAAATGTAACAAAAATTTTATTATACTTTTCCTTCGATGAAGCACTGTTCAGCAGGAAAAAAATAGTCTTTGTCCAATGTTTGCAGCGCTCTATTGCGGTAATAGCCCGAGATAAATGGCTGATCGCTATACAAGAAGACAGATAAAAATAATCTGAACGTTAATGTCTTGAATCTTTTTTCGCAAATTAAACCGTTTAGGCATGAATATAAATTGAATTATTGCGAAAATCGTTAAAATAAATCTTGCAACGCAGCGTACTGCTGCGCGTCACCGACGTAGAACCATACAGAACAACCGGTAATATAACTGTTTTATAAATTCTAACTTTCAGATTTTTTGACAGCAGACTAGATGACAAAAGCTTCTCAACCGAATAATAACAGGCACTTCCAATATTTATTCTGCGTTTAATATCCTCTCGAGTGTCATTTTTATTTGTTACTGTCGCTCCAAGATATTTGAATTGTTCAACCTCTTCGAAGGATAAATCTCCAATTTTTATGTTTCCATTCTCTTGACCAATGTGTTTTAATCGACAGAAAGTGACTAGAAATTTACTATGAAATTCATTTTTCAATCATGAACTCAGATTTTAAGATATCTTATTATTTTTATGCTCGACCATGCCGAAATGTAGTAATTATACACCTGGTAGCAGACATTTAATGTATGTCATTAAAGTACACCTACTCATTAAAGGTCAGGTCTTTCAGCCAATGACGACTCAGGTTACAACTGTTCAGCCAATGACAGGTCAGCTTTCTACCGTTATAAAACCGCAAGTATCGATTATTCTCGGATATGCAATCGAAAGAGAATTAGCGAAAAGTCACGGAGGCTGGAAATCCAATACTGTCGCAGAAGGTTATGTTCTGTTACTATAATAATTAGCGTTAATTGTAAATAATATTCAAATAAATTCAATTTGTCATCTCGTTTTTCAATGTCTAATTTAACTTCAGTGTTATCTCTGTAGGTTCTTATGGCCTAGCAAGGTCAATGTGAACATCTGTTCCTCGGAAAAAATCAATACTTTCGCGTCTGCGCACATCTCACAACATACGGGACATTGGCCAAGGTCAGATACAAAGAAAATTAATAATATCAAGTTAGAAATATGGTCGAGCATAAAAAGTCGTATGAAACTCGCCTATAATGATAATTAAGAAGCTCGTATGAAAATTATGAAACTCGCTTGCGCTCGTTTCATAAATATCCATACTCGCTTCTTAATTACCTTCATTATAGACTCGTTGCATAATGTACTGTTATATCATACTTGTTTATTATAAATCTATTGCAATTTCCCTTTTTATTTTGTTGGTTTCAACTTCTTTTATGCAGTAAATATGACTTTTCTTCTAGAGAATAGCTCTTTTTTTTTACTGTCAAACCTTATTGCTAGACAGATATTGAGTGACCTGCAAATGTTATCAGATATTTGGAATATAGGCCTATTTACTTATGGTTTTTAAGCAACCCGGAGGTTCATTGTCGCCCTCACATAAGCCCACCATCGGTCCCTATCGTGTGCAAGATTAATCCAGTTTCTATCATCATATCCCACATCCCTCAAATCCATTTTAATATTAATCTCCCATCTACATCTCGGCCTCCCCAAAGGTCTTTCTCCCTCCGGTCTCCCAACTAACACTCTATATGCATTTCTGGATTCGGCCATACGTGCTACATGCCCTGAACATCTCAACAGTCTGGATTAAATGTTCCTAATATATCCCGTGAAAAAGAAAAAAAAAAGATAAGGTAGTATGTAAAGACGGAGCATGCCTATTCTGTATTCGTCTGGGCTGTGTTTGCTGTCTTATCGATACAAGTCCTATAACCTTGAGATCACTGATGTAAAAAGGCAGCGATCTTCATTGTTACATGGGTTTATGTTCCCCGTATCCAGCAGCTAACCTTGAGGATTACGAGAAATGATTTAAATGTAGCCTATTCAAAGTCGTAAGACAAATATTGTGATGTTAAAATGAAACTTTATTATGTAACAAAGGGACCAAAAATACGTACAATTCAAACTATACTAAAGAAAACTATTTCTTACAAAAGCGAATTACGTAAAATCAATTAAGCTTAGGTTACATAAAATTCAGGATTAATTTATATGTAATTAAATGTAATTTTGTGCGAGATCGTGCGTATTTGGTTGGTTTCCGCACAAAACCAATCCTCGGTAAGTCTAAAATTCCACATTCATTATTCCCAACCTAACACACATAACAATTTCCCTCTTCTAACCGCTTAAGTGACATATCGATTTTACTGCTTTAGGCTTTTAACATATTACTGTTAGAGACGTTCAATATAGTAATAATTATAAATTGGAAACTTACCACTGCAATTTCACCTAAATTGCACTGCTAATTATTGTTTTAAATATTTGCAAAAATTAAGTAAACTCCACAACTCCACTAAAGTTACTGCATTGGTGATGCATGTAACATTAAGGAAGCCGTTTGTTTTAAGTTCGCATTTATAGGCTGGTGGAAAAAAAAAAAGACAGACGCATATCACGGCCTGCTGGAGTATAGTAAACACAGAAAACATTTTAAAGCAACAATGTTGAAGATAGATATTTTTGTTTTGCTAATTTGCCGCCATTGAACAGAAACCAAGATGGAGATTTCATTGCAACTAATTAGAAATTCCTCTTTCAGGTATGTAATAAATTATCTTCGCACAAAATAATGTACGATACACGAGCGGTATGTTTTCTTTCAATTCTCGGAAATTAAAAAAACTCAACTACGTTTCGCTTTTTCAAACTTTTCCTCGAACATGAAAACTTCAACATACCGCTCTTGTAACGCATATTACTATTAATAACACCTGTGCATAATTACATACTACAAACCAGAACTACGTAAAACCCAGGTTCTATTGTAGTTCACTGTCAATAGAAATCAACCAGTCATATAAAATACATACAGGAATCAACGTATAAAGAGGGATATAAAATAATAATTTTCGTAACGAGAATCAAACCCCGTTTTAATAGATTTCTGGTTAAGACTTTTATGTTACAAAATCCATGTAACTAGTTTAACTATTGTTAGGGGATGAAGTAACGAAATAATTCCAAATCGAAGAAACCAAATAACTGTTTTGTGGACAGGTCTGTATGTCAAATGGAAACGTTTGCTCCAATATACAGCGGCAGCGGTATTATCGCTATAGTGGAAACTGAATTGCGAACGCATACAAGTGGACGAGAGCGGAAATGAGGCGAAGTAAACATTTTGGCTGCTAGTAACTAGATAGCTCCCACAACATGTTACAGCAAAATTTATCGATATCCGATACTGTCGGCTATTCGCTGTTATTCCTTTTCTATTTTTTAAGCTTCAACTGCGATAACATGAAACAATGAGTTTGCGATATTTCAGCTTTATTTTTTTCTACGTACAACTGTATGTAATTCAATATCAATAACGTAGAAAATATTTCTTTTCGTCGTAAATTTCAGGGACTGAGGAGAAAATGACTGAAAGATATGAAAAAGCAAAAAGATTAAGATTGACACAGTCGATTCTAAATCTGTTGCGATAAGAATCTGAAGAAAACTTAGCGGATGCAATCTGTTTTAACTCCATTCTTTTCTGTCGAAATAAGTGATCTGTCTTGAAAACTTGTGTAGATACGGTTGCAAGAAGAAAAGAGAGAACATCTCAGACTACTTCCTCGGAAACTTAACCCAAAACTAAACTTTATTATCATGGAGATATATTATTTATTTGTCTTGCACAGCACTCCTGTTGTTCTAGCTTACTACAATTCTTGCGACAGTAAGACCTGTATGTTATTTCACTCTTCAGAAAAGAATAGAACATTATAGGTTTTCTCAGACCATATCATTGTGATTTTCAGCCTATGATATAGTTGTAAAATATGCATATTTAATAAGTCTATATATTCTAATATCATCTTACAACTACAAAATTATCACATTTTTGTTCAAGTCCATATTTTATTTTTTGAAACACAACCACTTGATTTACAGCATTTACGCACACATACCTCCATATATTTGACATCATTTCAGTTAAATATGCATAATTATAAAAATTTGTGATTTTACATGTATTATTAAGTGTTTTCACTATTTTTAACTTTATTACCTTTGACATTTATTTTACATTTTACAGTAATATGCTTGAAATTATTCAAATCAACTTTACAGGGAGTTATACCTGAAATCTTGATTTGCATAATACACGTCACTGTTTGTTAACAGAAAACCACAATTTAAGTCACACAGAGTTAGTGTGCACTCGAAGTTGGTTGCTTGACGGTTGTCAGCCCACTTTGAGGTCTGTGGATATAGAGGGAAAAATTGGATCGGTGTCGGTTAGAGTTCCCGGGTAGCTCAGTGGTAGAGCGTTGGTACGTTAAACCAAAGGTCCCGGGTTCGATACCCGGCTCCGGAACAATTTTTCCCCCGAAATTATTCAAATCAACTTTACAGGGAGTTATACCTGAAATCTTGATTTGCATAATACACGTCACTGTTTGTTAACAGAAAACCACAATTTAAGTCACACAGAGTTAGTGTGCACTCGAAGTTGGTTGCTTGACGGTTGTCAGCCCACTTTGAGGTCTGTGGATATAGAGGGAAAAATTGGATCGGTGTCGGTTAGAGTTCCCGGGTAGCTCAGTGGTAGAGCGTTGGTACGTTAAACCAAAGGTCCCGGGTTCTATACCCGGCTCTGGAACAATTTTTCCTTCGAAATTATTCAAATCAACTTTACAGGGAGTTATACCTGAAATCTTGATTTGCATAATACACGTCACTGTTTGTTAACAGAAAACCACAATTTAAGTCACACAGAGTTAGTGTGCACTCGAAGTTGGTTGCTTGACGGTTGTCAGCCCACTTTGAGGTCTGTGGATATAGAGGGAAAAATTGGATCGGTGTCGGTTAGAGTTCCCGGGTAGCTCAGTGGTAGAGCGTTGGTACGTTAAACCAAAGGTCCCGAGTTCGATACCCGGCTCCGGAACAATTTTTCCCTCGAAATTATTCAAATCAACTTTAGAGGGAGTTATACCTGAAATCTTGATTTGAGTAATATGCTTTCCCTCACCATGCATGGCAATATGTTGTTTTTTCATTAGATATCGTCAACCCGTGTCTGAAGATGCCATAATGTATGGCGTAAACGTTCACATTATTAATAACATAATGTAAATTAATAACTGCACAATGTTACATTAAAAATAAGTCAAATGATGGAATAATATTTATCTTCTCTTGTTAATTTCTCACTTAGGAGGTTCCAACAGTATTCAGACTGCTGACTAATCATCATCATCATCATCATCATCATCATCACATCGTATTCGAAAGAACAGATGCACACAGTGGCATAAACATTTCAGAACTTGAAAGATCATATATTATTATTATTATTATTATTATTATTATTATTATTATTATTATTATTATTATTAGTCTATTATTTAGGCATTTGAAAAGAACTCCAAATTTATAATTTCAATGATAAATTAAAGGAATATCGTTACAATTGGTTTCATCAATTGAATAGAATGACAATATGATATTACCCATCAATATAAAACGAAATTCCTGTGACTGAGGTTCTGACATATGTATAGGCCTATCTATTATTTCACTTGATATGTGTCATAGGAAGAACAATTATTGTTTCTGTGCATCTGAAGTCTCATTAGTGTAATATATTACTAGTCAGCGATATATGTAATGGAAAAGAAAAAGAAATGGTTAACTTAAACCATTATCTCATGGCTTAGTTTCCTCATGAGTTAAATGTTATTGGTGTCATTTATGAGTTTCGAAACTGTCTTTTGGTAGTTTACTAAACAACAACAATAAAGCATAGGAAGACGAAGAACGATGGAAGGACCAACTATGAAAGCGGAACAGTCCATTTTGCTTACCCCATGTAGTAAATTATTATGATTTTTTATAAATATAATTATTATTATTATTATTATTATTATTAATGTAATTAGTCCTCGAATTTTAGGTGCTAAAATGGGGAAAATATGCGGCAAAAAATAGTACATTATGCAACGAGCCTATAATGAAGGTAATTAAGAAGTGAGTATGGATATTTATGAAACGAGCGCAAGCGAGTTTCATAATTTTCATACGAGCTTCTTAATTACCATTGTAGGCGAGTTTCATACGACTTTTTATGCTCGACCATATTTCTAACTTGATATTATTAATTTTTGAGCAATGTCCCGTATGTTGTGAGATGTGCGCAGACGCGAAAGTATTGATTTTTTCCGAGGAACAGATGTCCACATTGACCTTGCTAGGCCATAAGAACCTACAGAGATAACATTGAAATTAAATTAGACATTGAAAAACGAGATGACAAATTGAATTTATTTGAATATAATTTACAATTAACGCTAATTATTATTGTAACAGAACATAACCTTCTGCGACAGTATTGGATTTCCAGCCTCCGTGACTTTTCGCTAATTCTCTTTCGATTGCATATCCGAGAATAATCGATACTTGCGGTTCTATAACGGTAGAAAGCTGACCTGTCATTGGCTGAACAGTTGTAACCTGAGTCGTCATTGGCTGAAAGACCTGACCTTTAATGAGTAGGTGTACTTTAATGACATGCATTAAAGGTCTGCTACCAGGTGTATAATTACTACATTTCGGCATGGTCGAGCATAAAGAAATATACTTAATTACATTGCAATTATGTTATGTGAATATGAACAATATACAATACTAACAAGCATCAAGTATGCTGTCTCGCCAACTGCTGAAGAATTATAGTACACAATGCGATTCATCCTCAAGTTGTCTATTACAAATTACTGACGATTATCGCGGGACACAGCTTGTACTGGGAAAAAGAGCGCCCTTGCCATTTAGAAACAACACGCATACCCTAGACTCCTAGAGACATGTTTATGATTGGAAACGAAAACAGACACAGCTGATATTCATGAAATTATAATTGCTTCCTGAATCAGCGTTATGATAACCTACAAAGCACTCCTAAATGATACATCAATGTTTATGTGTTTTAGTTACAGTACAATTTTTAATGGTGACAGTTTATTTTTGTGGTAAGAGAACAGCCTGGAATTCTACAGGTCCACAGATAGGCAATTCTGAGAAACAGTTGCCAATTGTCACGTCTAAGCATCTGTACTGAACACGGGTGATGATTAATCTGAAATGGGGCTTTTGTCGAAAATTGTTTGATGAAAACTTGTTGTTTTTTTTTATCTTTCTGTGAATATTTGAAAATATTTATTTACATAAAAAATTCAAAATATGTTTCTATTTGAAATAAATTTTAAAATATATGCTCATGTGATTTTGTCTAAAACTTAAAACACAATTACGAGTTTCTATTGCAGTGCAAATAAAATATTTATTTAACTAAGAATCCTAGTCCTAATAATAATCTATTAAGTAAGCCAACTGGAAAAATCAATAAAATATTAATTATCTATTATTGGAGAAAAATTTGTTGCGGCGGCGGGAATCGAACCCAGGACCTCTCAGCTTTGTATCACTGGCCTACTACCTACATTTTAGACATATGTCATGGCTGAGATATCCTGGGTTCGATTCCCGGTGCCGGAACGAATTTTTCTCCAATAATAGGTATCTACATGTACTGTAATGGTCTTAGTAATAAAAACTCTATATACAGACGTTTAACTGTCTTATACTTATACAATGTGTAGCTCGTTTATACGTCGTGTGTAAATTCCTTACCAATAATCACTATATACATCGTGTATAACAGTATAACTGTTACACAGCTACGTCATAGTTTCGTCATTAGCTTAATTACGAAAGGTAACAGAATATCTGAAGTTCTCTATTGCATCCGGTAGAGCGCTCTAGTGTGCCGTGTTAAGTATCGATAGTGCAACTGGCTCTAATCGAATACCATGCTATATTTTGGTCAAAGAGTACAAGCTACAGCAATATTATTCTAATTATTCTATGCTCTTTGGTTTGTTCTTCTGTGGTTACAAGGCAACCATCAACATAAAATGACAGTCGATACGAACAACTGTTAGAGGGGCGGCCATTTTTTCTCTATATACAACGCTTAAACAAGGGGTTTCGTGTATATAACTACTGCAAAGCAATTCCCATTGTATAGTTACAGACTGTTTTTACATCCATCGCTTATGCATGGTTTATTAGAAAAAATTTTCTATCTCAACTCTGCATAAGTCTCGTATACAAGCTACACACGGTTTATTAGTAACACTGTAATTATATAACACATGTGTGTTTTGCTATTAAGTTACTCATAATTTGTACAGAAACTTTCAAGTGTTAGTTGAATACAATGTATTTCAACACACTTTGGAGTATAAAGTGTGCAAGTCACTATGGCGGGAAACACTCCCTCCGCCAGCGAGCAGACTGGGATCTTGAGCATATTTGACAGGAAGTCTTGCCTTATTACCAACTGTTTAGAAGAACAAGAATTTACATCCTATCTTGCACACTACGATGCCACGTGTGAAAGTGTCAAATGAACTATGCAGAAGAAAGCCGGCTTCTGTCATTACCACAAGAGCGGAACAGCCACTATCAGCAGAACACAGCCTGTTGTCAAGAACGTAACGGGGGTGTGCACGTCAACACTGGGGTCTAAATTCGTTCTAAAGGAGGTCCCCACCCCTACCGCCACACAAAAGGTCCCTTACGTTATAATTTAGGCAGTTTTCTCACAAGAACGCATGAGCGAATATCGTTAGACTGACGCTCCTTCAACTTTCTCAAGCTTTCTTCAGCAGTGTTTTTTTCTTTGTGGAAAAACAGTAAAATGTTGTCTTGAGAGATAAGATATCTCGTTGGCATAATGGCTTGTGTTAACCGTAACATAAAGAGATACGCACGTTCAAACTCAGTATAGGGCTATGGAATTCTTAGTACTGTTCTCCAACGAGGAGATAAACCGTGAAAGAAATGTGCTTACTATTGCGTCATCTATTGGAGCGAAGTAGATAGATAATATTAGAGTTATAACGTCAGTTTAAAAGTCATGCGCTCTCCTGCATATGTTATTTCCTGTATAGAGGGATGAAAAGGCCAGGAGATTAACCGTGATCTAGTTTTGTAACTAGGGTAGTATAAAAATGTGTATATCAGTGTTATTGTTTGTGCTGTGAGAGCTAGCCAATAAGTTAGAGATACGAGTACCCACGTGTGTGACCTTATGACATCTTATGACATCAACATTCATTCACAGCATTACCCCGCTCCCTCTCATTCCCTGGAGACTTTCTCGTGGTTGGAGTACAGTATTTCTCCCTTCGAAAAGGAAGTAAAAATAAAACTGATAACAATAATTGTAGTATAAGCAGCCATGATTGGTTGAAACACGTCGCTTCGTACCGTTTTATTGGTGAAAAGTAGTATGACTTAGTAAAAGTGTAATAGATTATTACGATGTACCGAAGTACATATGATATTTCCGTGCAGAAATTCTGCGTCATTATATGATAAAGGATGAGTGGAACAGAGAAAAATTCTCTTCGGCACCGGGATTTGAACCCGGGTTTTCAACTCTACGTGCTGACGCTCTATCCACTAAGCCACACCGGATTCCCAGCCCGATGTCGGATTGAATCCTCTCAGTTCAAGTTCCACCTCTTGAGTTCCCTCTAGTGGCCTACCCTCATGCACTGCGTCATAGATGTATGACAGTGGCACAATGTCCACACATGTGCAGAGGTGCACTCGTTATGAATGACTAAGTGGCCGGGATCCGACGGAGTAAGCGCCGTCTTAAATCACTAAATATCTGCGCGAAAATATCATATGCGCTTCGATACATCATAATAATATATGATAAGCGAAAAATAATCACTTAGAGATGAACTACTCGAAAAAAAATAAACTTTCCTTAACATGATTTTCTTTGCAGTTCACAATCGAGAAGACTTGAAAGGTTCGGTGGAGTGAGATAATTGTTTTGCCGGAACTCGATACTGATAGATGTAAAACAATTCATGAACGGAAGACATTCTTTATTCCCATGCAACAAAGATAAGGCACAACTGATAGTCTTGAAGGCGAAGGGAGTTTTTGTGCATTAAATAAAGGAACTCTGGCAAGCAATGAATATAGATTGAAAACTAAATTCAAATACTTCTCAAAGACTGGTTTATACACGCGGAACAAAAAATTAATTTGCAACTTTTCAGCATTACTAGAGCTTGGAATTTCGCATGTCATAACGAAGCTACATTTACGTTAAAGTTAGTTAGTCTACGTGTTAAGGCTGGTTCACAATAAACCGGGACGAGAACCAGAATGAAAACGAGAAGCAGAGGACATAAATAGGAAAATTTTTGATTCACAATAAACCGAGAACGTAGACGACTATGCATATCGATATGTATGTCAATAACGATATGTAAAGTCGATATTACGCATTCTGATTTTATTTGTGTATAATTGACCAATTGAGTTCTCTCATGACTACAAGGCAGCCAACGTAAACACAGGTTAACCAACTTCGAAATTTCAACTGAAACATTTCATTAGGTACGGTACCGGTACTATAAATATGCCCATGCATCTTTATTATCACAACCTATTTTAAGTCTACCATAACGTAAAATAATTAGAGAAGAAACATTTGTAATAGAACAAAAATGAAAACAACAGTAGTTATTGAATTGAAGCATGAATATTTAATGTGTAATACAACCAATACAGTAATAAAATATGATTCACTTACGATTGGTGTTCAAAGATGCAGCCATTGAAAGCCAAGTATTCTACTTCATTTTCTCATCTTTTTATGCGAGGCGCGCCGCTTATTGTAAACGTGAGGATTTTCCTCAACACTCAATATTATAATCTCATCAAATAAAACTTGCTCCATGATGTACAGCACAGAACAAAATAATGCATAGGTTATGTTACGGTCTTCTTGCTACAAAATATACGACGACAAAATAGCTTTTAAGTGGCAATAGAATGAATCTAGTGGGCTGTGATCGGAAACGTGAACGCCAAAGTTGAAACTTGGCCAACTCTTCGTTCCCGATCTCGGGCTCCGGCAAGCAAAATCTGTTTGAATAATAAAATACTAGAAAGAGTAAATACCTTCACTTATCTTGGCTATACACTATCACCTTATGATGAAGTAGATATTGCTGAAAAAATATGTAAATATAATAAAACAATGGGGATCATTAATAAAATCATGAAACCCTCACTAGTACAAAGACACACAAGAATAGGCTTGTATAAAACCTTAGCACAGCCAGTATTAAGCTATGGTAGCGAAGCGTGGACTGTGAAGAATAAAGATGTCAGTAGAATAACAGCAAGTGAGATGAGGTTTATGAGAGCAACAGCTGGATATACTCGCTGGGATCATAAAAAAAATGAGGACCTAATGCAAGAACTTCAAATAGAACCCATTATGCAGTTCATCAGCAAATATCAACTTCAGTGGAAGGGTCATCTCGAACGAATGAATCGATGCAGAATTCCAAAAGCACTGCTTCATTACCATCCATATGGCAAAAGATCTCTAGGCCGTCCAAAGAAGAGATGGACTGAAAATTCTAGTTTGAGACCGTAACAGGCCACTTGGCCTAATACTTGTTAGGAAGATGATGATGATGATGATGATGATGATGATGATGATGATGATGACATTTTAACAATTTTACCGTTTTTGTTTTCGTTCCGATTCTCGTTTCCGGTTTATTGTGAACCAGCCTTAACAGATGCTCTACTGTAGTCTCCCGCCTACCAGCCAGATTCATTGGATGTGCAATATTTTCAAGTTATTTATGTATGTATACATTTACGCATATAGGATGCACGTATGCATTAATAGGCCTATTTGGTTATGTAGGCCTACTATGCATGTATTTCTTCAGCTCATGCGTGTGAATTTGCAGTGTGTTTTAACGCGATGTTCCGCCGCTTACACGCTTCGCCCGGAGGACAACTATGCATTAACACTGGTCACAAATTTTAATGAACTCATCTAACATTTAATTGAATTCTGAGTACAAACTATGCGCCTACATCTGAAATTTTTATCGGGGACTGAAGTCAGATTCTTCAACGATAATATCTGATGTAATTTGATACATCAACGGAATTACAAAATATAAGTCAAGCAACTATAAAAAGAAATCGAATTTAAATCAAACTAATACCAGCAATCCAATATTATTTTGCCAAGATTAACTCCGTGAGTAGGTGAAATTATTGGGGATCATCAATGT
Organism: Periplaneta americana; assembly: GCF_040183065.1. NCBI lineage: Eukaryota > Metazoa > Arthropoda > Insecta > Blattodea > Blattidae > Periplaneta > Periplaneta americana. The sequence continues at coordinate 36,663,997 of NC_091117.1, forward strand.
GGCTTTAGGCCTAATAGACTGACTACTGGTCAGATTTTTTGTATTCAACAGATATTGGAGAAAAATATGGGAGTATAGAACACGATACCTCAGTTATTCATAGATTTGAAAAAAAAAAACATATGACTCGGTTTAGAGAGAAGTTTTATGTAATAGTCTTATTGAATTTGGTATTCCGAAGAAGCTAGTCCTATTAATTAAAATTTGTCTCAGTGAAACAATCATCAGAGTCCCTATAGACCAGTTTCTGTCTGACGCTATTCCAATTCACTGCGGGCTGAAGCAAGGAGATACACTATAGTTTTACTTGTTAACTTTGCTCTAGAATATGCCATCAGGAAAGTCCAGAAAAACAGAAAGAGTTTGGAATGGAACGGGTTACATCAGATGCTAGTTTACGCGGATGACGTGAATACGTTAGGAGAAAATCCACAAACGATTAGGGAAAAAAACAGGAAATTTACTTGAAGCAAGTAAAGAGATACATTTGGAAGTAAATCCCGAAAAGACAAAATATATGACTAAGCTTATGTCTCGTGACCAGAACATAGTACGAAAAGGAAATATAAAAATTGGAAATTTATCTTTTGAAAAGGAGGAAAAACTCTTATAGGCCTACTTGCAACAAAAGCAACAAAGATAAATTACACTCGAGAGACAATTAAACACAGAATAAATATGAGAAATGCCTGCTATTATTCGCTTGAGAAGGTTTTGTGACCTAGTCTGGTTCCAAAAACTGAAAGTTAGAATTTATAAAACATTTATATTACCGGTTTTTCTGTATTACTGTGAAACTTGGACACTCACGTTGAGAGAGGAACACAGGTTAAGGGTGTTTGAGAATAAGGTGCTTAGGAAAATATCTGGGGTTAAGAAGGATGAAGTTAGAGGAGAATGGAGAAAGTTACTCAATGCAGAACTGCACGTATTGTATTCTTCACCTTACATAAACGGCAACATTAAATTCAGACGTTTGAGATGGGCAGGGCATGTAGCACATATGGGTGAATCCAGAAATACATATAGAATGTTATTCGGAAGACCTAAAGGAAAAAGACCTTTGGTGAGGCCGAGATCTAGATGGGATGATAATATAAAATGGATTTGAGGGAGGTGAGATATGATGATAGGGATTGTATTCATCTTGCTCAGGATAGGGATCGAAGGCGAGCTTATGTGAGGGCGGCAATGAACCTTCGGGTTCTTTAAAAGTAATAAGTAAGGAAGTAAGTCAGGCTAATACTAGCAATCACGCCGTTCTCTAGTAAAGATTCTCAGGTATTCAAACTAGAGCGATTAAAACCTGTGTTTAAAGTTTGGAAGTTACCTCAATCATTAGCGAGACCACACAGTGCCAATTCCTCCTTCCCGCTCTTGCATGAGGGAGGGGGGGTGAGCTCAAGCAGCTGTGCGCGCAGACAAGGCTCTAATGAACTATTCCCCTTTAATTCACAGAGTTAATTAACACTCCACAGGGAACAATTTGATAGTAGTAACAGTATTATTTTCTACTGATTCAGACCTTTAAAATGTTCACATACACGAATGGAGGAACGATTAAAATCATTTAACACGCCATTTAGTAGCATATAAAGGTTTCCGAATGTTGTCAGAAATTTTGACAAAGCAGGTACTACGTAATAAACACCATAAATATATTTTTTCTACCAAGAGTTACTAATTATTATCAGAAGAGATTCTTGAATTCAACAAGAGGTGATATCTACAGGGTGATTCAGAACCTCTGCGACAACTGTGGAGATCGATAGATCTTGCAATGAAGATAATTTTTCGTGAAAAAACCCACGTTCTCCCATACCCCGTTTAGATGCTAAGCGACATCGAAGAAAAACAGGTTTTAGTGACATTTAAAATTAATTATGAAAATAATTATTCAATTATTTCTTCAAGGACCCTTGCGGCATCTTGCAAGTGTGCTGTCATTTTGCTGCCCTGTTTGAATGGAACGCCCTTCGGAACACGCTTCCGCTGCTCATGAAGAATGTACCATTTACGATGTGCGGGGGACATGTGATTCCAGCATGATGTCTGAAAGCATTTCAGCTTAGTTGTGCGAGCACATCAGAACAACATTTACTGGGAGCAATGGATCGGGAGAGCGGGACCTATTGCGTGGCCTCGTGATCACCCGACTTCACGACCCTGATCTTTTTTGGGGGAGGATATGTGAAGTGTACACCACTCGAATTGACAATAGAGAGAAACTGACTGTGCGAATATTAGCTGCTCTTGATCAAATTCGACACAGACCAGTAGTCTAATGTTCCACAGAGTCCGATAATCACTTCTATGACGGAGTAATGAATGTCATCAGGTTCGGGGTAGACAAGACTTATCGGCAAAGATACTTGAAAAATAATTCATTTCATAATACTGTTAATGTCCCTAAAAGCTGTCTTTTTTATTCGATGTCGCGTAAATCCTAAACGGCCCATCGGAGAACATTGGTTGTTGCAAGAAAAATGATCGTCACTGCGGGATCTACCGATCCCCAGGGTATGTTCTGAATCAACCTGTTTATAAAAATAAATTCTATAGGCCTATCCTCTTTCAAATCTGTTACAACTGATCTCTATCAACTTAATCTTGTTCGAGTTCGAAATATTTTTATGTCATAAAATAATCACGGTTCACCGTCTTGGTTATGTAAATAGCGTATGTGCTTCCCGATTAAGTTGTCTGTGGTTCGATTTCAGGTTTGGGCAATAGAAGAGATCTAAGTTCCGTTCACAGGACTGGTTATGTCCTTTGTCATGTACTCATACTGCCCTGTGTTATACTTAGCGGTGGTCCTGTCCCACGCTGATCACACTATTAGGGACAACAATGTAAATCTTAAAAGTAAATCATCCATTTTTCAACATATGCATAACGCATTATAAAACGCTGTGTCTTCTTTCTTGAAAGAGTTTAATTCACAGTCCTACATATTATTTAAAACTCTTTTGACCTTAATCTCGTGTTTGTCTTCACTATTCACAGTGAACTCTAAAATCGGGATTTTTATCATTTTTATAGATTTCGAGCGCGACACTTTTCTCGGCACACAAAATCGGGACAAACACGCTTTTTCGGGACATATATCAACCCTAGTTGTAGAGCGTTTTAGTCTTATTCTTACTTCTACATTAGGCCTTCATTCATCCACTATGTAAACTTACTTAGAAATCACCCTGCACATCTCACTGTTAGAATTCTGTGGCCGGGAGGAAAAAGGTCTTAAGTAAACCTTTTACACTTTTCAGAAGAGTAGTAGAAAGTTTGAAATTGGTGTCAATTATAGAGTTTTTTAACTAAGACGTTTCTCCTAGATATTATTTGTTTATATTTCTTCTAAAATAGGTAATGTTGCTCATTTAACAATTTTCTTCATTATTTCCAAAAATAGCCGCACTTAAGCCCTTTTAAGACTAGAACCCAAAGTGAGTAGAAGGGATTATGTAAACATAAGACCTTTTTCATGTCAAAATAAATGAGATATATAAATTATTAGGAATGCAAAATGGGTCTTAAACAATTATAGGACTGTTTACTCCGGTGCTTAAAGTTTTAAAAGGAATGTATGTGATAAAATGGCTAAAATACAAGTTAGATCTTTTTAATAGGGAACCATGGAAAGTAAACATGTGATGTTTGTAAGCAATAAAGTATTAAATATTCTTAAGTCCTTTATTCTGTGTGTGCTCGATTCAAAAAGTACTTAGGACATTTGGTAACGCTCTATAAATCCAGACAGGAGTCTTATTTGACTTTAGACGTTTTACCATATTGCGAGAATTGTTTCCGCTTTCAGAATATATAAAAATCTCATTTTCACAAAAAACTGACTTAAGACATTTTTCCTCCCGGCCACAGAATTATTGAAAACGTAAATTTATTTAGAAAAATCTAAAATGTAATTACAAATATTTTAATATCTGAATACTTTCTCTTCTTGCATGGGGAAAGGCGAAACAAAAAATAACTTTATTCTCAATATTGTAACTGTGTGAAAATGAACACGGTGAAGCTAGCAACGGTTCCCTAAACTACTTCAAGCTTCCTAGTAGACCATTATCATTACCAACGCCTCTGACATCGTATCAACATGTCACAAAATGTGAACTGGAAATGAACTGAACACTTGGAGTATATATATCGTAGAAAGAGAGTGATACGAGGGGAGGGGAAAAGTAAGTAAAAACGAGCAGCGGAAATGGTTTTACATCAGTTGGAAATGTTGACGAGCGCCGACATACAAAACAGAAGCATTCAAAGCTGCGTTGTGTGCCTGACAACCGCTCCTCGTGTCACAACACACAAGTGGGCTCGATAGATGTCAGCATAGAGGGACGTCCACTCGCCAAATTAACCCATATCCCAGCAAGTGGCATGTAGCTTTTCTCTTGTCTATATTTGTGTAAGTACGCAGTGTTACCCAGTCCTATGTATTACCACTCCTTTTAATGAGTACTGGTATCGTATTATTAATAGGAAAGCCTTTCCAACAATTCATATTTTTCTTAACTTATGTATAAAGGAAATGTGGTTTTTATAGTGTATGAAAAACTAAAACAGAATTATTACGATGTACCGAAGTAGATATGATATTTCCGTGCAGAAATTCTGCGTCATCATCTGATGAAGAATGAGTGGAACGGAGAAAAATTCTCTCCGGCACCGGGATTTGAACCCGGGTTTTCAGCTCTACGTGCTGACGCTCTATCCACTAAGCTTGAAATGGGATTACCATGGATTTTATTTTAATGATCGTAATATCTGGTGTTTAGGACGTACATGGCCGGTGATATTTGTGACACATAGGGCTGAAAATCCACCCGCAGCAATAATAATAATAATAATAATAATAATAATAATAATAATAATAATAATAATAATAATACAGTAAAACTTCTCATTTACGGACATCGATGGGACGTAACAATCCGTTCGCATTTGGGAGGTGTCCTTTATTGGGAGGGAGGTTCTCCAATCTAACAGTAAATTTATATGCATTATGTATCCCTTCACACTTTAAATGAAATGTATTACTGTAGTTTAATTCTAAATACAGTCTACTACAGTAAATTCTTTGCAACTTTGAACTACAGTAGATAAGACCGAAAATAGTACATTATGCAACGAGCCTATAATGATAGTAATTAAGACGCGAGTATGTTTGTTTATGAAACGAGCGCAACCGAGTTTCATAATTTTCATACGAGCGTCTTAATTACCATTATAGGCAAGTTTCATACGACTTTTTATGCTCGACCATATTTCTAACTTCAAATTATTCAGAAGTATACATTTTATTCATAAGTATCTCACAGAAGATCGGAAGTGGCCTTGTTCATAGCTCTTGAATTGTGAGATGTGCGCAAACGCGAAAGTATTGATTTTTTCCGAGGAACAATAATGTCATTGACCTTGATGTAATGCAGAGAATGTATAACCTGGAAATTGATTTAGAATTGAAAAACGAGATGACAAATTGAATTTATTTGAATATTTTTTTTTACAATTAACTCTAATTATTGTAGTAACAGAACATAACATTCTGCGACAGTATTGGATTTCCAGCCTCCGTGACGTTTCCCTCGTCTTTCGATTGCATATCCGAGAATAATCGAAAACCTGAACTTTAATGAAGAGGTGTACTTTAATGACATGCATTAAAGGACTGCTACCAGGTGTATAATTACTACATTTCGGCATGGTCGAGCATACAATAAAATACAGTACTGTGCCATGCAATTTTATTCTAGGTCTACAGTTATGCAGTACTGTAATTTACAGTTTTCATTTTAACCTTTACGTTCAGGTGCCATGTCTCTCGAAACAGAACAACTGATTGAAGTGAAGAGAATAATCCTACTAACCCAATCATGTGTCGAATACAATTTCACGATCGCGCAAACCTTGGACCCATCACACGGGTTAAATTTTATGACTTTGTTTATCCATCCGCTTCCAGCTAACAAGGGGTAGCCGGCTGGGCTAGTGGTAGCCTACGAGACCCTTATTGTTTTCTTTCATGTTAAGGAATTTCTGTACTAAATTTTCCATTTTTGTAACACATTAGGTCTTGAAATCCAAGTTCTGTCCGCAGTCAGGAGGTAAAGCAAGCTTTAGGACTGTAAAACAGTTGTCCGTGTCCGTGTCTGAGAGTGTCCGTAAACGAGAATTAAATTTATCATTATTTCTATATTATTTCAGTTAGGACATTAAAATCTGTCCGTATATGAGGAGTGTCCGTATCTTGGGGTGTCCGTAAGGAGAGGTTTCACTGTAATAATAATAATTTCAATATTAATACGCCAAATAATTTAATAATTAAAAATCAGCTAATTTTTTAAGCTTTAATACTGTGAAATGTATTGTGGCTCTCGGCAAATTACTATTTTTCAATTTTGGTTCTCATCTAATTTCTAGTGAGTGCCACTGATATAGAAGGACTTACATGTCCCTTTTCTCCACACATACACATCGGTTCTTTGATTAACGGTGTATATGAACGACAGGCCTAATCATATTCAACTTATAGTGTCGAAACACATTGATTTGTCATAATTTTGTAATATAAATTAGTTGTGAATGTGCACAATTTTACAGCAAATGAGTATGCACAACGTGTTATGTTCATAAATTACGAAATAACATCATTAATATCCACTGCCTTCTATATTTCAATTTTTGATTGCAGTTATTATTCTCCTCGAATGAAATTCATAATGGATACAGTAATTAGCAAAATAGCTGATCGCACAAAGCAATCTAGCATCTAAAATGAATAATTTAAAACAGGAATGTTAGGTCTTCAATACCAAGCCCTCCGTACGTGACGTACAGAAGCGTTGGCTTCCACAGTGCGCCTGTCATATGCGCCCTAGTTCAAGGACGTTTGTCGGGCGTTGCATGAGTGTAGTTCACCTCAGGCTATTGTGAGCTACCAAGGAATTACTCATCCATGCGTAGTGTAGTGCAATCTATTGCATACTGCAGAGAGTTTTTGTAGTTTTGGGCTATGCAAAAAGTGGAAGAAATTATCCCACAAGTCATTTCTATTCACAAGAAGAGATCAATGGAGTATTTCAGAGCAATCTTAGGAGATGTCAAAAGCAAGAGGAGTATATTATGAACATTTCTTGTAAGTGGTAAGATGCACTTGTATTCATTTTTAAGTTGTTTATAAACATTTTCCCCGCTAAACAGGTTTTAGAAAGTAAAGTTCCTACCGAAGAAATAGAGGTTGACTGTTCGAAACCTGTAACAGGAAATTCTGGAGAGCTAGCGGGGTGAGGGAAGCGTCATACAAGGACGACTCTGTAGTCCTGACGTTTCGAAAATATTCAGAAGTTCTACGAGGATAGCTTTCCTTAAGGACTACCTATGCTAACTTGAGAAAGAATACGACCAGAGCTTTGGAAAAAATACACAATTTTCCTGCCGTCTCTTTCAGAATCTCTTGCATTTGTGCGAGAATCAGTGGGTTAAAGAAAGAAGAAATAGAATTTGTACTATACACTATACAGAGTGAGCCATAAGTAATGTCCTTAATTTTCAGGTGGTTAATCTTTGATGTATATCGAACAAGAAAGTTCATTCATTGTTGGATACATTATTTTAGCACTTGATTAATTTCTGATTAACGTTATAACTTCTTTAGAGTGTTAATATTATGCCTATATAAATTACCTGGCTGACTAATTTCGACGTGATGTCCGTCATTGTCCGAAGTTTAGTAAGTTCCAGCGTTATCTTACAAGTTTAATACAATTTTGCTCGTTTTTCCTTCCTATTCGAGATAAAAATTGTTTTGTATAAAACATTGCATAGCGTGTTTTGGAAAAGCAATTAATTGAATTTCCAATAAATGTCATGTTTTATTTAACGACGCTCGCAACTACAGAGGTTATATCAGCGTCGCCGGATATGCCGGAATTTTGTCCCGCAGGAGTTCTTTTACATGCCAGTAAATCTGCTGACATGAGCCTGTCGCATTTAAGCACACTTAAATGCCATGACCTGCCCCGGGATCGAACTCGGAATCTTGGGCATAGAAGGCCAGCGCTATACGAACTCGCCAACCAGGTTGACAATTCCCAATATACTCAGTCAATTTAAGAGAGCAGTGTATTATAATAATAAATATTTTAAATAATTTCAGTGTTCTTTAAATGTGCAGAAATTTGATCCGAACAAATGTAACATTGGAAAATTCCCTTGTAGAACGAAAAGTTATATTGGTTCGAATCAAATTTCTGCACATTTAAAGGACAAAACTAAAATTATTTCAATCATTCAGTATCATAACACACTGCTCTTTTAAATTGACTGAGCGTACTGGGAATTATATCAATGACTTTCGCAAAACACGCTATGAAATGTTTAATAGTAGGCCTAATATACGTTACAAGAGCGGTATGTTGACGTTTTCATGGTCGAGGAAAAGATTGAAAAAGCGAAACGTAGATGAGCTTTTTTAATTTCCGAGAACATGAAAACGAACATACCGCTCGTGTATCGTACATTATTTGTGCGAAGATCGTTTATTACATACCTGAAAGACGAATTTCTAATTAGTTGCAATGAAATCTCCATCTTGGTTTCTGTTTAATGATGGCAACTTCGGAAAACCAAAATATCTTTCTTCAACATTGTTGCTATAAAATGTTTTCTGTGTTTACTATACTCCAGCAGGCCGTGATATACGTCTATCTTTTTTTCCCCCCGTCTATAAATGCGAACTTAAAACAAACGGTAAGGTTATGTAATGATTTATTTTTCATTTTAATATTTTAACAATATTATTTATATAACGTATTGCGGTAATAACATCCGCATCTGGAATCTTGTTGATTTTTTCACAGCTTCCTTAATGTTACTTGCATCAGGAATGCAATAACTTTTGTGGAGTAGTAGAGTTTACTTAATTTTTGCAAATATTTAAAAACAATAATTAACATTGCAATTTAGGTGAAATTGCAGTGGTAAGTTTCCAATTTATAATTATTACTATGTTAAACGTCTCTAAAAATATGTTAAAAGCCTAAAGCAGTAAAATGATTGTCGCGCTTAAGCGGTAAGAAGAGGGAAATTGTTATGTGTGTTACGTTGGGAATGCTGAATGTGGTATTTCACACTTACCGCGTATTCGTGTTGTGCGGAAAGCAAGCAAATACGCACGATCTCGCACAAAACAATTTTTATCTCGTAAAGGAAGCAAAAACGGGCAAAATTGTATTCAACTTTTTTGTTGGCAATATATCAAAAAATGACCCGCTGAACTTACGGTTCATCCTATAACTTATATAAAACCAAAACTTAATAATTATAAACTGCGATTCCAGAATAAGTTCAAACTTGGTTTATGAGTGCTGACTTCTTAGTTTCCGCTGCTCTGAAACTGGGTGTAATAAATTGTGATTATATTGAAATGATAACGCCTGCAGCGTTCGCGATCAGTGCTGAAAGTACTGTTGTATTGATTTTGGATATGTGCGGCTAACGCGAACAATAGGGCAATTCCATAGAATACACATTTATAGCGTTTGATTTATGTCTGCTATTAGTCATACATTATTTCGCTGAAAATGCAGAAGATGTTCCTTTATTGTATTAGGGAAGCCAGGCTAGGAAGTGGTGATGCAACACTCTCGCTGCCATAGCTTTGTTCCCAAACAATCATTTTGTTATCACATAATGTAGAATATTTTATACACTACAATTAATGTACGTTCTTCTGCACTGTGCTCTAATAATGTGATTCTTGCTATAAATCCAGCAAACCCAGGTTAGATTTCCGGCAGAAAGAAAGGAAATTTCTCTCTTTCCTATTAGGAATGGGTACGTACCAAAGGTTTAGGTCTCTTCGTCACAAATGTTTCTCACTGTAATGATTTGTCACAGTAACAAAATTTGTTAAAGAGTTCTAAACGATGGAAGATACCTATTGTAACATATTTTGTGCGAGATCGTGCGTATTTGCTTGGTTTCCGCACAAAACCAATCCGCGAAAAATCTAAAATTCCACATTCAGTATTCCCAACCTAACACACATAACAATTTCCCTCTTCTTACCGCTTAAGTGACATATTGATTTTACTGCTTAGGCTTTTAACATTATTTTTAGAGACGTTCAATATAGTAATAATTAAAAATTGGAAACTTACCACGGCAATTTCACCTAAATTGCACTGTTAATTATCGTTTTTAAATATTTGCAAAAATTAAGTAAACTCTACAACTCCACTAAAGTTACTGCATTCGTGATGCAAGTAACATTAAGGAAGCCGTAAAAAAATCAACAAGATTCCAGATGCCGATGCTATTACTGCAATATGTTATATAAATAATATTGTTAAAATATTAAAATGAAAAATAAATCATTACATAACCTTACCGTTTTTTTTAAGTTCGCATTTACAGACTGGGGGGGGGGGAAAAGACAGACGTATATCTCGGCCTGCTGGAGTATAGTAAACACAGAAAACATTTTAGAGCAACAATGTTGAAGATAGATATTTTTGTTTTGCAAATTTGCCGTCATTGAACAGAAACCAAGATGGAGATTTCATTGCAACTAATTAGAAATTCCTCTTTCAGGTATGTAATAAACGATCTACGTTTCGCTTTTTCAAACTTTTCCTCGAACATGAAAACTTCAACATACTGCTCTTGTAACGCATATTACTGTAATATAGGCCTATGGGCTATGGCCTTAACTCTGCCAGGTTAAATAAATTATTATTACTATTATTATTATTATTATTATTATTATTATTATTATTATTATAATTATTATTATTATTATGCACCGTTTAGAAATCTGACACATCTGTCAGCAATAATGTCCAGTTTGTTCAGGGTTCATGGTTCACGATTTCACTCTTCGTATAGTTCTTTGAACAGATTCCTTTTTAGGAAGTTAAATTGATTCTTCACTCTACATCCTGAAAGAAATTGCTAATTTCATTTACTTAGGGTAAGATATAAGTTTATATGTCGTTAAAGATATAAAAAAGGAAGATAAATAATTTCAACAAATAATCTTAACTAAAGAGAGACTTTTCAAAATAAAATGAGGAAAAAAAAACTAAACTAAACTAAAATTCTACAAGGCAATGACATTTCCGGTGCTCATATATGACAGTGAATCGTGGATATTGAAAGAGAGAAGATAAAATTAAATTCAGGCAGCAGAATTGCAATTTTGTAAAAATAATTACCTATTACAGTGAAACCTCTCCTTACGGACACCTCCAAGATACGAACACTCCTCATATACGGACAGATTTTTATGTCCCAACTGAAATAATGATAAATTTAACTCTTGTTTACGGTCACTCTCAGATACGGACATGGACAGATATTTCACAGTCCTAAAGCTCGCTTTAGCTCCTGACTGCGGACAGAACTTCGATATCAAGGCCTAATGTGTTACAAAAATGTAAAATTTAGTTTTGAGAACTGTACAGAAATTCCTTAACATGAAAGAAGACAATAAGGGTCTCGTAAGCTACCTCTTGTTAACTGGAAGCAGGTGGACAAACAAAGTCATAAAATTTAACTGTGTGATGAGTCCAAGGTTTCCGCGATCGTGAAATTGTATTCGATACATGATAGGGTTAGTAGGATTATTCTCTTCACTTCAATCAGTTGTTCTGTTTCCAGAGACATGGCACCTGAACGTAAAGGTTAAGTTGAAAACTGTAAATTACAGTACTGCATAACTGTAGACCTAGAATAAAATTACATGGCACAGTACTGTATTTTCCTTTTTCGGTTTTATCTACTGTAGTTCACAGTTGCAAAGAATTTACTATAGTATACTGTAATTAAAATTAAACTACAGCAATACATTTCATTTAAAGCATGAAGAGATACATAATGCATATTATAAATTTACTGTTAGATTGGGGAGCCTCCTCCTAATAAAGGACACCTCCCAGATGCGGACAGATTGTTACGTCCATTCGATGTCCGTAAATGAGAGGTTTCACTGTAGATAATTCACTTGAATCAGAGTTTATTTTTTTGGATCGTAGTTCAATGACGTCCGTTGAAACTGGAGGTAAATCTCGGACGAGAAGTTATGGCACCGGCGCGAGGGACACATTTTAGTTCGTTTGCTTGGACTCGCCCTCACACTAAACTGGAGGGGTGTTGGGTTAGTTGGTTACTAGCATTCCGAGTGTTCAGATCGTTCTGCTACTACCGCTATTGCTAATACTGAAAACATTGTCCTTCTGAGCACCCTCATTATGGCATTGTCTAAGGTGTGAAATCATCGAGTAGTTTATAGTCAAGGACATGAAATAGCATACAGTGTATGGAAATTCATGTCAGAAGAGGCTGTAAACGGAATACCAATTCCATTGAAAAGCGTGTGTGCAAGAGTACTGGCTGTCACTGGTATTTCAAAGTGAACCTTGGCAAGAATCAGGAAAGAAGGGGAAAATATTGAGGCAGGAACAGCAGATTCTTTCTCCAGTCCGGAAAAATCACAGCCGAAGAAGAAGATTGTTGCAGTTGTAGACAGTTTTGATGAGAAAGTCATAAGAAGACTCATTTATAATTTCTATGCTACGCATAAGCAGAGGCCGACTCTGCAATCGCTTCTTCCAAAAATGGATATCAGTGTATGATTATGTGAAGAAAGTAGAGAATAATTACATTGAAATTGAGCACGTGATGGACAGTATTTTTGAGAACATTTCCATAGACTTAGGGACATCAGATTCCAGCACAGATCAGTCGTCTGATTCGGACGGAGAATAAGAATATAAAGATGGAATAGCGAGCGTAATTCCATTAGGTACTTCGGACTTTTGAGTATGAAAGTGGTGATACTAAGATAAGACGAATGTTTTTGGAAAGAGATGAAACGGACATGTCTGCCGCTCTGAGCTTGAGAACCGTAACCCAAACAATCCCCACTCCTGTACCCTGCTTGCCAGCAATTTAAAACTTCGCGCATGTTGGTGCCATAACATCTCGTTTCTAACTGTGTGGAATGGCAGTTGGTAAAAATGTACCGGCTTCACAGCTCTGATCTTGAGACGATGAAAATCTAAAAATAAAATGTTTCTGTCTTACCCATATTTTATTACTGAGTGCCGAGGTCTGTTCTTAGACTTCTGGAGGCCCGATCAGGGCTCACGGACTGAAGTTTGAATATTGAGCGCAAAGTGGTAGTGACGGCAGTCTGCAGATGACATTTGGCGCTCTCCACACCAAGCCAGACTTTGATTGATGTGTTTGAAAGCGTGGTGCTATTCCTGGATTATGAGGACGGTATTTCATGCATACAGCGACGCGACTGGTACTCATTGGGAAGCACTGGCGTTCAAACCTGAATAAATATTATCCCTCCACGCGCTTCAATTATAATTTCATCATCGTGTTTCCCTTACTGAGTGATAATGTTGGCAATTTAACAGAAACATTGCTGTGTTTACTTTGCATAAAGCAATCTTTTCAAAAGGGGGAAACCAACGTCAAGTTCACCCCCCCCCCCTCCACTGGCTCCGAGTGATGATTTCCCTCTATAATTAACACAGGGCGGTACGTTAAAGTGTTGACTTTCGCAAGGCTATCGTTTGAATTGGATTCATTGGGGAAGTCAAGGACATTTCGAAATTCAATTACCAATTTCAGATATTGTGTGCATCGGGCGTAAGTTTCGTACCGTTTATCAACTGTTACTAATCGAAAGAAGCTTCCGCAGACATACCCTATTCATACATAAAGTGCCCAATCTCATATATCAAATGTAAAATGAAAGAACATATTACTTCTAATTGGAATTCACACTGGTCTACAAGTGATAAAGGTTCAGTCACCAAAAACCTATTTTTTCCTCAGGTATATGATCGACTGAAATGCAAAATTTACTCTCCAAACTTTATTAGTACACAATTTATATTAGGTCATGGTAAATTTGGATCTTATTTTGAACGATTCAAAATTAAGACTGGAGAAGAATCGATGTGCTCGTGTGGAGATATTCAGTCGGTTGAACATCTACTGTTTGAATGTCCTATATTTTACATGCAAAGACAATACCTTACTGTCCATGCTCTAAACTGTAAAATAACCTATGAGCAACCAATATGCACTGTTTTTCAAAAGCACTGTTGCTACAAACGTTTCGTCAAATTCATACATCTTATATATTCAAGGTTATAATTTCATCTTTATCATCATGATAATCCAAAACATGTATTAGACTAGATGGTCTGTTAAGGTCTCAAGTCAGTCCAACTCTTAGCAGGGCGACCAACAAATTTTCTTTCACGAGGAGCGTACTGCAGGATTTGTTTCGGTATCAGTGTTCTATCCATCCTTTTGAAATGATTAACATATTGTAATATTGATTCGACTTTGAGTTATTTCAGGATATCATTATTTCTTTCGTGGTTCCATTTTGTGTCTCATGAAGACCACCTCGGCAGCGATTAAAACTGTCGGGCAAGAGTTCTTTTTTAACTGCGATTCGTGTATAACTCTAAATAAATGATGGTTTTAAAATTGTATTTATTATGCATTATGTTTTTATAAATTTGGTAAATTTATTTTGTATATCAAAGTCATGTGTAAGTGATAATGAATGTCCAAGGTATTTAATATTGTTCATCCTTTCCAATTATCTGTTACTGACGTACATCTTGCTGTGTATATATATATATATATATATATATATATATATATATACACATATATATACACATATATATAATATATATATCTGTGTGTGAGTGTATGTATGTATGTATGTATGTATGTATGCATGTGTATATTTATAAATATATGTCTACATGTTGTTATATTATGTCTACAAATGTACATATTTTAGCGAAATGTCTTAATATGATCTACAAGTTCAACATGTCTATTCATGTTAAATTCTCTAGGTATTTCGATTATAATTTCAAGCCTTCAATCAAATTAATGTTTATTCACCGTATGTATCTATATGTTATGTCTCTACATACGTAAGTAAGCATGTATGTATGTATGTATGTATGTATGCATGTATGTATGTATGTGTGTATGTGTGTATATTAGCTACGTGTCATAATATTATCTATAAGTGCAACATGCTATTCATGTTAAATTCTCTATGTTTTTCGACTGTAATTTCAAGACATTAATCTAATTAATTTATATATGTTACACTCTTACAAGTGTATATTTATTGTATGGTAGTCGTTAAGTTTCAATTTGTTATGATTAGTTTAAAAATATAACCCTAATATACTATATGTAAAATAGGGTTTATAAATATGGAATAAATACTACTACTACTACATCGTCAACAAAACAGCATAAATTACACTATGACAGCAAGGTCACATCAATGTCCGACTTCAATGAAATCATAGAAAACTATTTCTTCCTATTCCTCTTTCTCTTATTTTCCATTTTTTATGATTTTCTTCCACCTCACTCTGTCTTAACGTTCATTTTTCTTTTACTCTGTCCTCCTTGTGATCAATTTATTCCTTATTGTTATCTTCCTTCTCCTCATACTCATCTCTATTCTTCTCATCCTGAAAATCTCTTTCCACATCTTCCTCTTCTTTCTTCTTAACGCTCTCGTGTTTTTTACCTCCCCACGACACTGTCTTCTCATCATTCTTCTCGTCGTCTTTCTTCTCGTCATTGACTTTCTTCTCCTCAACATTCTCGTAGTCTTCCTTCTCATCCTTCTCGTCTTTCTTCTCCTCATCCTTCTCGTCTCTTCCTTGTCCTCGTCCTCACCTTTCGTCTCTTCATCTTTCTCTCCTTATTTCTCCTCATCCCTCTCATATTTCTTCAACTCATCCTTATAATCTATCTTCTCCACATCTTTCTCTCCTTATTCTCCTTTTTGTCTTCATAATCACTATCTTTTTCACTTTTCTTGCCCTGTATCTCTATTTCTTCTCTTTCTCCTACTCCTCATCCATATCTCTTCTTTCATTTCTTCCTCATACTTCTTAATCTATTTTCCTAATTCTTTTCATCGTTTCCCATAAATTTCAATTGTCTCCTCATCCCTTTCTTTCTTCTCCTCTTTATTGTTCTCCGCATTTTTTCCTACTAGATCCGTTTTTCCTGATCCTCTTCTCCTCTTTGAACTTTTTACTAATTGTCTTCCTTTCTTAATCTAATTCCCTTTAAGAATTATTAGAATACACTTCATCGGTCTCTGGATTGAATTTGAAGCTTATGAGTAACACAAATTCAATTTAAAATGTTACGGACTTCTTTATGAACAAACCGATAATGGAATTCTTATTTTTTCATCCTGCATTTCTGCTCTTTCTTGTATTATACTTTAAGAAAATTGAGTCTTCTGCTAGCATGGATTACAGCTTCTGTTTCAATGGCTCAATTTTTAAAGTAAAGTAAACTATAACTGGTGCTACTCCAAGAATAAATATGTAATTTAAATCCAAAGATCGTAAGAAAAACATTAAAATATATCTTAAAAAAAAGCAGTACGTCACTCATTTATAAGACTCTTTTGCAGATAATTGTAGACCTATTTAATTTACATTTCAAAACGAAACCTAGTTTATTAAGCAACCATTTTGCTTTACAAGTATGGCACGTTTGGCAGAAACGTTACAGCTAACCCGAAACAATTGAACAGGCATACAATTCAGACAGATATTGTATAAAAAAGTTTGTACTTTTAGTTACGTGAACAACGAATTGCGTTTTGTTCATTGGAATGTTATCGACTCGAAATCGATGTAGGCCTACTGTTATTACCATTGAAATACGTCAATCCGTGAAATATATATACAAGCATGGATATTTTGTTGTTTTATTATAAAGTGAAATACTAGATGAAAAAAAGACATGACGTCCCTCAGGCCAGAGCTGAATGAATGTGATTTTTTATAACTATACTATTTTTAAATAATATAAAAGTGTTGGAATTCCCTTGTGAAATTTATTATTAATATAGTGTATTGCAGGTTGCATTTATGTTATTTCTAAAATAAATTCCCTTCCCCTAGTACAACGGAAAATTGTTGCGTTCTGATTTCTATATTGCGTTCAAGTGGATGCAGATTTTCATGATGAAATAACAAATAATATGTCTCTAAAATATGTATTAATTTTTTAAAATCGGAAGAAAATAAAAGAACCGAAAACAATACGAAATAATATAGCAATCTTCTTCTTCAACTTCCTTCTCGTCATCCTACCTATCCTCTTCAATTTCCTTCAACTTATCGTCTTCTTCAACTTATCATATCATATCCATCATTCTCTTCCTTTTCAGCTTCATCAATATCCTCCGAATCCTTCTCTTCCTCTCCAAAATCATCACCCTCCCTACTTGTTTCTCTTCAACTTCATCAATATCTTCTCTACTTTCTCTTCCTCTTCAACATCTTCATCATCCTAACTATCCTTTTTCTTTTTCAATTCCATCAATATCATCCCTATCTTTCTCTTCCTCTCCAATATCCTCACCATATACCTATCCTTCTCTTCCCCCTCAACTTCATCCTACTTATATTTCTCTCTCCCCTAATCAGCCTACCTACTTTCTTCTCCAAATTCATCATCCCATCTATCTTTCTTTTTCTCTTCAACTACATTAGCACCCTACCTAATTTCCTCATCCTATCTCTCAGCATTACCCTAGCTATCCTCCTCCTCTTCCTCGACATCATTTTCCGTTTCATCAAACTACCCAATCTCATCATCTTCCTACCTATATTTTTCCTTCCTCGTCCTTACTGTCCTAACCATACTTAAGTTTTATCCTTCCCCTTTCATATACTCTTCTATTTAACTGCTTCCTGTTCCTAATCATTTTAACCGCCATCCCCTTCCTCATCCCACTATTCCTATATCGTTTCCTCAAACTAATCATACTTATTTTCTACCATTTCCTCTTCTCATCCTACATATCCTCTTTCCATAATCTTTCTTTCCTTATCATCCTACTTATCCTATTCTTCTTCGCCCACTTTCACCTTATTCTCCTCCTACTTCTACTTTCATTGTCTATCTTGTATCTTTCTTCTTGCTATTCTTGCTGTTTTTATTTATATTCTTGCAATAATTTATTTCCTTTCTTTCTGTTTTTCTTTTCTTTCTGAATTTATTCCTGAACTTCTCCTTTCTCTTTCTTCCTCTTGGGTTGATAAAGAAGAAATATGTTTTTTAAAATGTTTGTTTTTTACTAATTTTCAGCAATACACGTAAAAAATATAAACATAAGTTCAGTCGCGTTCAAATATCTGGGAATATCTCCAATAATAAATTGTCGCAGAATAATTAAAATATCTCTCCTCAATACATGGATGTACGAAACAATATATTTAAGTATTTTTTTTATCCATAATAGTTATTCCTTCTCTAACTTTTCACTGTCAGAGTAACAAAAATCTACATCGACATAAGGCATAGTTCTCCTACCTCTCCCTCAATATAATCCCTGTGTTTGGTGTTTCAGCACGTTCGAATTATACCAATGCTATATTTATTAAAGAGAGACCTACCGCTCACCTTGTAAGAAAATGAAGCCGACAGCAGAAAAGTATATTCTATTATCCATGTGCTAAAATCTTCCCTCTTGCTTAAAAAAGCCCCTTGTGCAGACACTTGTATATCCCTATTTTGACTATGCTGACATTTTACTCACTGACCTTTCCAGCGACAACAAAACGAAACTTCAACGTGCTCATAATTTGTGTGTACGTTTTGTAAGCAATGTTCACAAATATGGTCACATTACCCCATTCCTGGAAACAAAAGGTTGGCTTAAACTAGATAGAAAAGAAATTTACATTCACTTCTCCTTCTCTTCGAAATCTTGAACTCTTCTATTCCTTCGTACTTGTCGTCTCGCTTCACTTACCTTTCTTCCCACCACAATCTGAACACACGCTCTCGCCATGAAATGATACTAACAATACCATCCCATCGCACCTCCTCATACTCATCCTCTTTCACAATAGCCCTGCCAAGACTCTGGAATTCGTTACCTGCTAGCATCAGGGACTGTCGAATTCAAACGCAAACTTACTAGGCACTTGGTCAGTAATTGAGACTCGTTCAGACATGGTTTCTTGTAAATAGTTCTCTTAATCTATCACAAAATATTTCAATATCCGGTAATTTCATCGCTATAGAATTTTGTTATTGTAGGTTTAATTTGTACTTCAGTAAATACAGAAATATTCTTTGTTCTTAACTTCTATGATAAAATGTCTAGCTTTCATTAATCAGGTATTCTTGTCGTACTTTAATTTTTATTGTAATTGTAAATTTAATATTAATTGTAATTTTATTGTTCATGTTATAGTTGTAATCCCCTGGTAGAGGGGCAGAGAAGGCCTGATGGCCTTATCTCTATCAGGTTAAATAAATAAATACTACTACTACAATATGACATTTATTTTGTTGTTTTTTAAAAATTGGATGGCTGTAAAAAAATTACGTTTTAAAGATTTTATAAGGATATTAATAAATATACAGTTCAAAAATAGTAATAATAATAATAATAATAATAATAATAATAATAATAATAATAATAATATTAATGACAATAATATTAAGACAAAAATTAAAATACCGATCATATAAATTGTAAACAATTTTAATAATAACCCCCTTGACAAATTTCTCTGTACGCCACTGCCTCACTATATGAACATTTTACCGTACCTGAAGAAAACCGCGAGTCAGAAATATGACAGAATAATAGGCTATGCTCCTTAACATGAGAAAATTCAACTAGCTATGAAATCAGTGTGCAATCTGGAAACTTAATCCAGTTGAAAGGCGAAATCTCTCTCCGCGCCCTTCTGCGACACAAACCCACCCCTCACCGGGATCCCTACACCCAAGAGAAATCAATTCCCAGAGCCGAGAGTTTGATAGCATGCTCCGACGCTTCCAAATTCAATAGACACGCTAATTTTGTGCACCATAACGATCCAATTTCTGTGATGTCACACAAGACATCAGTCAGGGCCGCGTTGCTATGAACTCGCGCCCGCCCGCCAGCGTGAGGCTTCGCCCATTCAGAAGTCGTCATCTCCCACTTCACAAGTCATCTCTGTCTGATGCAATACAGGCTTCAATAAACCTACAAGTGCGCGTAGGCGTGCTCCAATCGCTCTTCGTTTTTCTTTTGAATACATTAATTTTACAAGGATATTACGAGTAGAACAAAAAAATCCATAAAGCAATCGACAACGAAAAGAAAAAAATTAATGAAAAAAAAAAGGAAGAAAGCATAAATGAGGAACACGAACGCCATTCCCCCTCATTTGAATTTTTATGCGTTTTACAAAAATTCAGTTCATTATGTTAGGAACAATGGATCTATTACTATTTATAGAGCATTTTGAACTACTACATTGAAACCTGTAGTAAAGGATGGGGAAGCCCCATGTAAAATAAACAGTGCAGGCTATGGCACGGAAGAAAGCTGACGGAGTTTCATTAGTCTGTAGTTGCAGCAGCACTTCCTTCCTTTCGTACTTATACAGGGTGTTTCCGATGTTGTGTTACAAACTTTCAGGGATGATGGCGAAGGGCACATGTATATTTTGATATGATACTTCTTGCACAAAAGGGGAGATCTGTAACTGAAACTTGATTAATATATTTCAGTATTATTTGTATTTATCCTGGTAATAATGAACAGTTTGACTCGTAGACATTTTTTTTTTGCAGCATTAACTTCCCATGATTGTACGAGAAGATTCGAAGAGAGCGGCAGTTACATAGACCTTCGGCTCCCCCCTACTACCAATAATGCATAACTCAATGTCTATACGGCAGCTGCTGTCGTCTGCGATACAACGAACTTTTCTGTTGATTTTCGAGTTCGTCATTTTTTTCCGGTTATTATATGCTTTTTTAAGTTGTGTTAACTCTCGCTAGTGGTTTTATATTTCATTTTATCTGTCTTAGTATTTATTTTATTATTGTAAATATTTTTGTTTTATGACTAATATTATTATTATTATTATTATTATTATTAATGAATCATTTTGTATTACTATCTTTGTATCATCTCCGTCACGATTATTCTATTATTATTATTATTATTATTATTATTATTATTATTATTATTATTGTTGTTGTTGTTGTTTTTACTATCATTTCTATCATCACCACTATTATTTGATCTCTTTAAAATTTTTGTAGACTACTGAACTATACCCGAGCACGAGCATATGCTCATTTCGGGTATCTATTCATATGTATTCATTTCAAATGTAAATTGTAAATAAATTTTAATTTGAATTTGAATTATAAGAATTGTGAATTTGACTGACTGAAAGCTATCAATATGAGATAAGGAAGCATGGTTCGGAAATGACTGAGTCGAAAGTTATAAGCAAAAATAGTTGTGTGGAAATGGATTTGTAATTTGGAACCACGTGCCCTCCTTCCCTTAACCTTTGGAACAGTCGTGTAAAGATGGTATGGGCCGGATGTCTCCTACTTGGGTACTTGCCCCGATACAATCTGTGAGCTTGTCTACTGTTCCCATTGGCTCATCCATATTCGAAAATCAGGACTGCTTATTCCGCTCTCGTTTACTCTTCCATTTCACTAGGATTGATCGACTGGACACTGTAACTTGTACACATACACTGCTGTCTACAGACGTGCATATCAGGACCGACCATGTCCGTTACACATTACGCTATCTGCATTGTTTTAGTGTAGTTTTCTGTTCCCATCCCTCAGACAGCGCATTGAATGGAATAATGTAAGTAGACAACTGAACAATGTCAGATGTATACGATATGTGTAAAATGTACAGATAAATACACATAAATAAGGTGTATAGAGGAATAAAATTATTTCATTTCCACACAACTATTTTCGCTTGTAACTTTCGACTCGGTCATTTCCGGACCAAGGTTCCTTACATATCTCAAATTGATACATGTTGCCCCATCGCCATCATCCCTGAAAGTTTGTAACACCACCTCGGAAACACCCGGAGGTTCACTGCCGCCCTCACAAAAACCCGTCGTCGGTCCCTCTATCTTGAGCATGATTAATCCAGTCCCTACCATCACATCCCACCTCCCTCAAGTCCATTTTTATATTATCCTCCCATCTACGTCTCGGTCTGCCAAAGGTCTTTTTCTTTCCGGCCTCCCAACTAACACTCTATATGCATTTCTGGATTCGCCCATACGTGCTACATGTCCTGACCATCTCAAACGTCTGGATATAATATTCCTAATTATGTTAGGTGAAGAATAAAATGCGTGCAGTTCTACATTGTGTAAATTTCTCCATTCTCCTGCAACTTCATCCCTCTTAGTCCCAAATATCTTCCTAAGCACCTTATTCTCGAACACCATTAGCCTCTGTTCCTCTCGCAAAGTGAGATATGGTTGTGAAACTTGAAATAAACTTTGATTACTCATATAACTTATCGGACCCAATATGTTATTAAAAAAAATCAAAACTCACAATCTTCAAGACTGAGAAATTCTATACAGTATCATTCGCCTGATAAATTTTTATATTTGGACATTTGCTTTGGTAAGAATGGTACATAGTAATAATAGTAGGCTTAATCCAATCAGAGCTTAACAATAGTATAATCCAAGCAAGTTATCTTGGTAGCTGGGTTCGTGAGTGGTCTCTGCTTCCTCCGTAGCTATGTGTTTTTTTGTACCTGTATCTTTTTAAGCAATTGTAGCCTACTCATATTACAAAAAATATTGTTAGGCACGTTCACACTTTCACCGGTACGAAAAGCATCCATTACGGTGGTCTGTCATTCTGACTGTCTGTACGTCTTTCAAAGACTGGTTGATTGATTATGGTGGGTTGACGGATTGTGACGTAGCGGTTTTCATCACAAGCTCGTCATATGACTTTGTTACACGGTGTGTTTTGTAATGCATGTGTAATATATCAAGGTGAGTAATGCTGGGTAAGCAAATGGAAGATGGATCTTTATATTTTCTCAAAAATCAATTAAAATGAAAATAAAGTCATTCCTCTAAACGTGAATTCAGTGTAATAAATTACCAAACACAACAATAAAAATAAAATTAAGGAAAATGGTTCTCACAATGAACTCACACTCTAGCCACTGTAACTAAATCCATAATTTTAAGACACTGTTATAAATCTCCAATTATATTATTTTATCAGCTACTGAAGATAACTGAAATTAAATTTAAATCGGATTGCAGTATACAAATGAAACAAACCAAACCTATCAACATATTAATGATTGAGGAATTCTAAACCGTGCCGTTCCACTTAGGTATTTGTTTTCCATCTGTGTATCACAACAGGCAGCTACATACATTATAACTAGAGTCCTGTGTTACCTAAAACTTCCAAGCAACCCGCAACAGTGTATGTATGTATGTATGTATGTATGTATGTAAGTATGTACAAAACCTCTAATGGCAATTACATTAATATTCTCATTATAAAAATATATTTTAGATTTATATATATATATATTTTTTTTCTCCCTGTAACATAGTTCTAGTAAGCTTATATTAAATTAATTTTCATCATTCTACTAGCTATCCCAAATATTAAATTAATTATAATTGATTGAATTAAATTAGCTCATAAATTAAGTTACTACTTTACCTTATAGGTTTATCTAAATTTAAATAAATATGTAGTCTACTAGTCGTTAAAATTGAAGAATATTGCTGGAGAACCTTTTAAGTGTAGTTTGTAATTTAAACATGTATTGTATTGATTAAGGCTGGTTGAGTGGAAGAGAAGGCCTCATGGCCTTAACTCTGCCAGCGAAAATAAAACATTATTATTATTATTATTATTATTATTATTATTATTATTATTATTATTATGATGTATGTAGGCCTATGTATGTATTTATGTATGTATGTATGTATGAATTAATTTCAATTCAGGAATCCGCCCCTGAGCAAAAGTTCTACTCTTTCAGGGGCGAGCTAAAGTTTTTGTGTATATATTATATTTTATGTTACAATTATTAGCAAAATAATAAAATAATAAATAATAATAATAAATGTATGTATGTATGTATGTATGTAAGTATGTATGTATGTATGTATGTATGTATGTATGTATGTATGTATGTATGTATGTATGTATGTATGTATGTATGTATGTATGTATGTATGTATGTATGTATGTATGTATGTATGTATGTATGTATGTATGTATGTATGTATGTATGTATGTATGTATGTATGTATGTATGTATGTATGTATGTATGTATGTATGTATGTATGTATGTATGTATGTATGTATGTAAGTATGTATGTATGTATGTATGTATGTATGTATGTATGTATGTATGTATGTATGTATGTATGTATGTATGTATGTATGTATGTATGTAAGTATGTATGTATGTATGTATGTATGTATGTATGTATGTATGTATGTATGTATGTATGTATGTATGTATGTATGTAAGTAAGTATGTATGTATGTATGTATGTATGTATGTATGTATGTATGTATGTATGTATGTATGTATGTATGTATGTATGTATGTATGTATGTATGTATGTATGTATGTAAGTATGTATGTATGTATGTATGTATGTATGTATGTATGTATGTATGTATGTATGTATGTAAGTATGTATGTATGTATGTATGTATGTATGTATGTATGTATGCATGCATGCATGCATGTATGTACGTATGTAAAAAAACCAATGCAGTCACCTGGGGATTCAGGGAAATAAAACATTTAGGACAGGATCTTTACCGCCGGTTTTCTATATATTTAAACGGCAATGAAATTCCGTTCAGTGAATCAGTAAATAAATTAGTATACATAGGTATGGATAAAAGTTCAAATTGGAACATTCAAGTTGATGGAACTTGCAAAAAATTATTCTCACTAATCCACTCGCTTAGGCGATTAAAGAACATCAGCCCTTTTCTCTGAAAAAGATTTTAGTGCGAACACTCGTGACGTCCCACTTCGATTACTGTGATATTCTGTTTACTGACCTAAGCGCTACTTTGGCGCAGAGACTGCAACGTGTTCATAATATGTGCTTCCGTTTCGTCTGCAGTATTCGCCGGGCTGATCACGTAATACCATCTCTCGCAATGTTGTCCTAGCTCCGTCTAGAACAGTAGTTCCCAAACTGGGGGTCGTGTAAAGACCTGAGGAGGGGTTCGCGAGATGATTTATAAATTAACACAAAAAACGCTTTATTAATGTACACTTATTGTTTGCCGAGAAACATAAACAACATTTAACATAAAAAATAAAAGCTTCAGTAGTTTTACAGCCTATATATATATTACATATAAACAGAATAATTTGCTCTCAATGAGGGTGACCATAAAGATCAGAATAAAAGCACTACAGATTAATTTAGAAAGACAGGAATTGTTTAGTAAAAAATTAAGAGAAATGTAAACCCAATAGAATCATCAATGGCAAAAATATAAATGGTAATGTAAATCCAATGAGATTTCTCTTCTCTGTTTTGATTTCAATCATGGACGAGAAGTTTATTTTGCATAAATATGAGGTTGCAAATGTTATAAAAAATTTAGCAGCTTCATTTGCAAACTCGGAGTAGGCCTATGGATGCATTATTTTGACTCGAAACTGGTCTGCTCTATGCAAAAATCCTTCCAACATTCAATGAGTAGGTAAGTAAATATTTAAATGATTTTTTTCTTCATATTTCTACTTGAAAATTTCAGCTAGTTGAATGCATCACATTCCTTTTGTCAACTGATATCGCCCAAAAATTAAGCTTCTTTATAAATCCTTTAACTTTGTTCCTAGCTGTTGCATTTCTCCACTCCTGTCTATGTCAAAACATATACACTCACCATAACCTAGACGAATAATCATAGCATTCCTCAATATTACCCATTCCCTCCCACCGAACATCCTCATCCTCATCTTCTTTCACTGTGGCTGTTCCTCGACTTTGGAATTCCCTACCGAGTAATGTCAGGGACTGTCAGACATCAAACCAATTTAAGAATAGACTAAGGAAATATTTTTCAAATAATCCTTGTTAACAATAACAATTGTTTCAAGTTTCTCAATTTTTCATGGTTATAATATATTACAGGATAAATATTTAAATTATATCATTATTATTATTATCATTATCATTATTATTATTATTATTATTATTATTATTATTATTTTGTATTTCTATTTATATTTGTACTTTATTATTTCTTATTTATTTATTGTGACTGTATTTGTCTTGTTTTGTTTTCTTTTTTTGTATTTGTGTTTAATAAATAAATAAATAAATAAATAAATAAATAAATAAATAAATAAATAAATAAATAAATAAATAAACAAATAAACAAACAAACAAAAAACAAATAAATAACTAAATAAATAAATAAGTAAATCAACGAATAAATAAATAAATAAATGATTAAATAAATAATAAATAAATAGATGAATAAATAAATGAATAGATAAAGGAATGAATAAATACATAAATAAATAAATAAATAAATAAATAAATAAATGAGTAAGTGAGTGAGTAAGTTAATAAACAAGTAAATAAATAAATAAGTAAAGAAGTAAATAAATAAATAAGTAAATAAATAAGCAATCAAACAAGTAAATAAATAAATAAATAAATAAGTAAATAAATGAATAAATAAATAAGTAAATAATAAATAAATAAATGAATAACGAAATGAATAATTAAAAAATTAATGAATAAATAAATGAATAAATAAATAAATAAATAAATAAATAAATAAATAAATAAATAAATAAATAAATAAATGAGTAAGTGAGCGTGTGAGTAAGTAAGTAAGTAAGTAAATAAGTAAATAAATAAATATGTAAGTAAATAAATGAGTAAATAAATAAACAAACAAATAAATAAATACATAAGAATAAATAAATAAATAAATAAATAAATAAGTAAATAAATAAACAAACAATCAAACAAATAAATAAATGCATAGGCCTATATAAAAATAAATAAGTAAATAAATAAATAAGTAAATAAATAAATAAATGAGTAAGTGAGTAAGTAAATAAATAAATAAATAAATAAAGAAGTAAATAAATAAATAAGTAAATAAATAAACAAACAATCAAACATATAAATAAATACATAAATAAATAAAACAATCAATAAATAAGTAAGTAAATAAATAAATAAATAAGTAAATGAATAAATAAATAATGACATAATAAATAAATAAATGAATAACTAAATGAATAATTAAAAAATGAATAAATAAATAAATGAATAAATAAATAAATAAGTGAGTGAGTGAGTAAGTAAATAAATAAATAAGTAAATTAAATAAATAAGTAAAGAAGTAAATAAATAAACAAACAAACAAATAAATGCATAGGACTAAATAAATAAATATATAAGTAAATAAATATATAAGTAAGTAAATAAATAAATAAACAAACAATCAAACAAATAAATAAATAAATAAATAAGTAAATAAATGAATAAATAAATAATGAAATAATAAAAAAATAAATGAATAACTAAATGAATAATTAAAAAATTAATAAATGAATAAATAAATAAATAAATAAGTAAATAAATAAATATGTAAGTAAATAAATAAGTAAATAATTAAACAAACAAATAAATAAATAAATGCATAAGTCTAAATAAATAAATAAATATATAAGTAAATAAATAAATAAATAAGTAAATAAATAAATAAATTCTATACCGGGTGTTATATTACTCTAACTTACGCACTAAGTTTCGAATCGAAACTTTGATATTTTCAAGAAAATCCTTCTCAATGACAAGGCGGACATTGTTTCCCAGTTTCCCCTTAGGAGTGCTGGTCGCTCTCTAACCATGGCACAAGCTTGTCTTCTGCAATGACGTAAGCAGCTTAGTAGTTCGGCTACACAAACTTTGCATTTCCACTTGACATTTCAAGCGGTCCCCAAGCTCCTCGAAACCAATGCGCAAACGACACCGCACTGCATCTTCACAGCAAGTGTCAAACCGACACCTCAGCGCGATACCTAACTTACAGGCCTAAGTACCTTATTTATTTTTGTAAGGTATTTATCACACAGTCCTTTCCTGTGGGAGCTATTTTTTTTCTGACTTTATTGTTATGGTAGAACTGAGTGCCCCGTCAGCTCTATGCTACAAGTTACTGGGCAGATAAGCGCTTACCGACTCGACGGCCATCCATTACTGGTTAGAATTTCGGGAAAGATAAGAATTCCATCAATACTTTTGAGTGGTATTAACTTTTTGTGTCGCTTCTATGAGCCATGGTGGCCTAAAGTCTTCGCCACTATTTGAAACCTCTCTACGAAATTATTTTATGCTATTCTTTAGATGACGGATTCTCAAAGAAATGTTACGAGAGTGGGTCTTGTAATTTTTTAACAACATTGTTGTGGTATGTTTTTACCAAATTGTCATTAATTTAACTTTTGCTCCATATCTGTATTATTATTCCATTATTTCCAAATACGTATTGTATTTAAAAGAAAAGAAGGTAAATAATAGTCCATTATGAATCTTACTTAATCTTACATAATTAACACGAGTAAGTCCACTAGTTAATCAATTAAATAATAGTCATTACAAGAGCAACCAGATTTACACTTTATTTAATTTACAATGTCATAATCAGGCTTCGAGACTTTGGACCCGATACAATAAGTTTACTGTGCATGCACTATAGGTTGTTGACTCGCTGCAGGTAGGTAGAGATGTGTTGAGGTAACAACGTTGCTATTTAGAGTAGAGTACGGTAGTATGGGGAAACACACAGATATGTACATTCTAAAAGTAAATATACATTACACAATGATAATGTCAAAAGAATGTGAAAAGCATTTATTCTCCTGTCTTTTATAAGCATTTGTGTTTAATTGTATACAGTGTTAATGGTGGAAATAAGTATGTAGCAATTTTAATTTTTTCATTTATCCTATTGGTCGTCTTTAAGAAGTGCAGTTACAGTACCGAAATGCAATGTACTACAAGATACATTCTCAGTGTCTCAAACGTAAATGTTTTTCGGTTATCTGCCAAAGTGTGTACTGTAGAAAGCTACGCTCTACGTCGCATGACGTGATAAGAACAAAACGAAAAAAAAACCTAACATCCTTGCAGTTTCTAAGAGACAGTCCTTTATTCTCGGGCGACTCTATGTCCACTAATTTCCTGTTTATGTTACACAATGTTCCATATCCGTTATTTTTACATAAAATTGATATCCACTTCTGTTTTACACATTCAGTAACCGGTGTACTTGATGTCTCATTAATTCTCTGCATCATTTTCTAAATTAATTTGAGGGCATCCAGCATCTCTTGCTCTGACTTTTCTAACCGTGTAATAGTTTCAGACACAGTTTGTATGAAAACCAAATTATTCGTCAGAACCTTCAAATCCAGAGCGTTTTTCTTTGTGTATTTGTTGGCATTAATTCTACAGTACCCCCACCCACTGTACGCTTTGCCACTATACTCAGGACGTCGTTATGCGGATTTCCCACTGAACAGCTCTATTGGGTCCAAAGTCTCGAAGCCTGCTCATGACATTGAAACAGACCTACACATTAGAACAGCGAATCTTTATATATGATACGTACGCCTATATTACGGAGAAATAAATGAGAACATATCAATAATAATCATGGTGATCAACGTTGTACTTCTAAAATTACAGTCCGGAGTGAAGTTGACGTCATACTTTCTCCTTCAACTGAGTTTGGCATATTTTGATTATATTCCCGATGAAATTCAAGAATGTTACAATTTAGGGGCCTAAGTTATTATAAACATAGGAACAAAGTCCTAACAAACCATTCATGAAAGTACGAGTCATTCTAAAGCAATGCTAGTTTATCTTGTTAATAAGCAAGAAGTTTCAATGTACAAAGAGTTTAAATTGTAAGTTCTCACCATCGGGCCTGCTAATTAAGACTTGGATAAAGCGGTAGCTTCCGACAAGGCTGGGTCATGTACACACGACCGAGTCTATTCAATTCAATTGCAGTATGTACGCTCCGCCCACTGAATGCGACAACACCGGATTATCTACTTCAGGAGATAGCGATGAAAAGAAAGCCTGCAGATTAGACACACTTTGATACTCTTCACTATCGTCAAACTAATTAATTATGTAATAATTAGACCCAAAACAGAACTGAGATTATTACGTTTTCCAGCACATTAGCGAGTTGAGGATGAAGTCAAGTGCCAAAGTATTACGGCCTTCACCTTCAAGATTGGCCTAATTGTGATAAACAAGATCTTCAAAATGCTATGCCAGCACCATAGAAATAATTCTCCATGTCTTACGTAAACCTTCCCTCAGTCCTTCTGTACTTTGATATAGTAATAATAATAATAATAATAATAATAATTATAATAATAATAATAATAATAATAATAATAATAATAATAATAATAATAATTAAAGGGCGGGAAAATGTGCGTTATGCCATAAGTTCACTGTCAACGGACTATAATGTTATCATTCACTCACGTAAACAGAGGCAAGAGAGTACAGTCTGGTAATGAGAACCTTATCACTCCATTCAATCGATCTATAAATACTGGAATGACGTAACATAGTTAAAAACTTGCCTCAAATATTAACTGCTACCGCCTGGATGATTAAAGGATGCATTACACTGAACCACAATATAGATCCGTAAATTATCGACAGAGAAAGTTCGATGTCTCTAACTCAAACAGTTTTTCAACATCGAAAAGCTTCTTTCCGTATCACAAGGTGTTAGAGGTATGTTTCTTGCTGTTACAATGCCGCTCTATGTAATATTTCCTACGTATTTTAATTTCACATTTGCATATGGTACAGAAAATATTTTCTCCTTGCGGAATCAAAAATCTGTTCTTCCATATTTATTTCTTGGACTGTTTAATTGCAAATTCTTCGACTTAGGCATTTTAAATCACTTTTACACAACACTACCATCTGCAAAACGACTAGACTAGAAGTTAACACTGAACGTCATTTGATGGTCCCTACTTGTATTGCCGCCCTCTCGTAGTGCATTTATGTTATTATGCATGTACCTGTGACAGTCATCCATACTTCAGACCAAACTAACCTGTATCGCATGGTAATGCAAATTTTTCCGCCCTATAATAATAATACTAATAATAGTAATAATAATAATAATAATAATAATAATAATAATAATAATAATAATTTATGTTCTGTTCATCTAATCGTATAAACAATTTCAATGGATTAATTATTTTATTATTATTATTATTATTATTATTATTATTATTATTATTATTATTATTATTATTATTATTATTATTATTATTATAACATTCGTCAGCCACTGTGACTATTTGTACTGCGTGTGCGCTTCCTAACTAAGAGATGAGGTGATCGATTCTTAGCGTGATCAGTGAAAAACATTTATCTTCTGTCCACGGGACTTGCGTTCGTCTATTGTTCTGTGATGTCTCAGCGGTGGTCCTGCACCATGCCGATCCCATGGAGGCCCACATTTGTGGTATAACTAGTAGACGATCAAATGAATCTCCTTCAACTACCTGCAGCGATGTGTAATAGGGCAAAAGCGGAGGTTAAGCAGAACAAGATAAAATTAATTTTATTATTTATAGTTTTGATTTTGCTACTATCAAACCATACTACCACTACGATCAGCATACATAGTTATTATCAGCCTGATATTTTTCAACATGTAGAGATTTTGATTTATCTAGAGAAAATCAAAACTCGAGTGGGATTTAATTGACTATTACACGATTAGAAGAAAGTATATAAAGATTAGAAGTAACGAAGTACTCCAATACAATGAAATATTAATTGACTTACGAAAATACAACTGTCTTCAAATGTATTATTGTACCATCTCAACATTAGAAATATTACGCTAGATGCATGCTAGATGGCAGTGGTGTGTTATGATTATGTGATGTTATCAGTGTGCCAACTATGGAATCTTCATTGAACACTGTAGACGGTTACTAGTCAAGAAGGCTTTGTTGATTCAATTTCATTTTTATTAAAACAGTTGCATTCACTTCAATTATCCGGATCCCAGTAATCAACGTCACTTTACAGATGATTTTCAATAAATCTTAGTATTAAACAATCTCTGAAACGTGACTATCCATAATATAATATATAGCAGAAGCTATAACATAACCTAAATAATATAAACAAGTGTTAGAAAAGTTTTAATTAGGGATGATGAAATAAACAAGAAACGTTTTAATGAACGATGATGACATAAAAAATAAACATGAATAATTTTAAAAGAAACAATTATTGAAAGTACAATTTTCAAATTTGAAAGTTTTAGTGGTTGGTGTTAGTGTTTTATATTAGATGTGTGCTTAAAAGAAGTGGAACTCGTTGATTTACATGGTTTATTCCTCAACTTATTCAGGATTTCCGAATGGTGCTCTTCATTTATTTGTAAACAGGATTTCAGGGAAGATGCATAGGTATGACCAGTGATCTTCATTAATTCTTGTTCTTGAATGCCAATGCGAGTCATATTTGAAACTGCTGTGCATCGACTGGAGTGGTTTGTAATTTTCTGTTTTTTTTTTTTTGACGTCCACACCAGCGCAGTTTGAAATATTGGCAAACAAAGAAACAAATGCTAGGGACACGATAAAATTAAACAAATGCTAGGGAAGCGATAAAATTAAACAAATGCTAGGGACGCGATAAAATTGTGCGATAAGCAGCCATGAAAGACGTCCTTTCGTGCCGTTTTATTGATCGAAAGTAGTGTGACGTAGTAAAAGTGTAATAGTCAATAATAAACAACAGCGATAGACTTTGTTTCATTCGTTATGTTCCCCAAACAACACTCCCTCAAGTAATAATTAAAATTAATTCAGTAAGAGAAATAAAGAGGACAGTTGAGAGATAATTTCTATTGGAACAGTTTCATATTGGTTGCCCCGCAACTCCATTTCCTTCTTTCACAAACTTTCTTTTGTCTCCCTTTCATGTACACCATCGTACTTAATCCTATTGTGTACACTACAAAAGCCAGAAACTTACAAAGGAAAGGAAAAATTAATTAAATGTTTCATTATATGATGTTCCATTTGCTTGGAATTAGTCCTAATTGCATTACCGAAGTTCTCTCTTTGCTATCTGCTCTGCATCTAATGCTGCTTCCACACTTATTTAACTGTGATACTAGAATGAGGGAAAATTGCTCTACTCGATACGATAACATTCGAAATGGCCCCCGTAGGCTACTCTGCGCAACCTGCACTATACACGTCAATATTCCAAGCAATTTCCATAAATCCTGAAACCCATTTGGCCTACATTCTAACTACCACCAAAAAATGGATGTTAGCTAATAGAAAAAAAAAAACTTATCGGCTGTGACTAACAAATTCATATAATTTTTGCTGAACAATCACTTTCTGTAAATGTTTATGCAGAGCTTAAAATCCAACGCGATTTACGAAGCTCATATTCCTTGAATATTAATGTGGCGATATTCGACTATATTCTCAACTTCATGGTTATCAATAAAGGTATGAAATTAAACATTAAAATGCGAAAGTATGCTAGCCATAAAGGAATACTTCAGTCATGGATGTAACAGCTGTAGCTATCAGGTACAGTCTGATCTTTAAGTCGCTCCACCTCGCTCCAAACTTGTGGAATAAGCGAGAACCCGCAAGATATGAGAAACGTAGTGGTAATCCTGGTTTTGTACAGGGACATCATTTTATTTTTACTAACATTTTTAATATTAACCTGGCTATATCTTTGGATTAAAGGTCTAGAACCGGAAACACCGCTTGTTCCCCCTTCCAAGACTGGAGTTCGATGATACTGGCGTAAACTACAAATCACTTTACTAGGTATAGAAGGGAAGAAAAGTAGGCCTAGTTCATCCATTTATGTAAACTAGGAAATACCGCAATTTTGAGTTTGATAATTTTCATTAGGTTTTTGTTTAATCAAAATACAGTACTGTATTAACACTTAGTGTTTTTACTCACGAACTGAGGTATTCATTCGGACATATTAATTATGCAGTGTATATTGTACTGTTGCAGCACATTAGCGTACTATATAGAGAATGAAGTTAAATTGAAAAATAATCATAATATTAATATTTAAACACATTTCTGAAAATGGTGGCCGTTCATTTTGATACAGGCTTCAGTTCTTTTGTGCATATTATCGCACTATAGGCTATTGTACCTAATTCCAATTACCAGTATCGTCCTTCGTACGAGTAACTCATGTTGAAATAATTCTGTACCTACTCTATAAAAGAGTACCTTACGTACTGTAAATTTAATCTTCACTTCTGCCCAATCCGAAAAGATAAAATTACTCAGAAATGCTATCTACTGTCCGTTCAAGTGATTTTGTCGCAGGTTCGTAGAAAGGGGGGGGGGAAATCACGAGAGAGTTAATTACTTAACAAGGCCTTTTTATTTAAGTTATTTTAAACAGTTGTATAATATTACGTAGACGTCCAATTCCTAACAGAAATTAATGTTTTCCGAAAAGAGCTAAGACAGCCCAGCTGCTAGACTTTACAGACGGGCGAACAGAAGCAGGTAGGGGAAACCGGGATGCGACGTAGACAAACGGACGACAGTACCTGTGCGAAAATATGATTCAATATCGAAAGCTCTTTCGTCACTGGAAAACGCGAACATATTTCTGGAACGTACTATACTCACTAACTCAGTACTGCATACGCAGCCTCGGTTCTGTGTGGAGAACGGTTGGAAGTTTACTAGTAGAGGGGTTGGAAGTGAAGTACATTAAAAAATTCAGGTAAATAAAAATTGAAGTAAAAATAAAATGATGTCCCTGTATCAGCATTAGCATAACAACCATTCACGAATGATTACAAATCCTTTTTGGTGTTGGGTGAAGTGAATTTAGAGAAATCAGTAAAAAGAGAGAATACCAAGTAATAATAATAATAATAATAATAATAATAATAATAATAATAATAATAATAATAATAATAATTGTACTTCCCTTTTAAAATAAAATACTGAAAATATCCCCCATTCTGTCAATGGCGTAGATCCACACTTTTAATTTTATTATGTAACACTTTAATTAAAGTTTATTTTGTCCCTGAATTTGTGTAATTTCTTATTGCCAATTTTAGGTAATCAATTCTTTAGAATTGCCTTGATACAGGCCCACTGCCGACTTAGCAGGATCCCAAAAGAAATAATCGGGTGGAGCAAGATTAGGGGACGTCTGAAGCCATAGTCCTTCAGAAATTATCCTCGCTCCGAAAATGTTACTAACAAATTGATTGACGCATGGTCTGTATGAGCCGTAGTACTGTCCTGTTAAATCAAACCGTTTAAGAGCCATTCTTCATTAAATGAGCCGTTCAGATCAAAAGTGGTGTAAGTCAAAATTAGGTAATGAGGTTTAAAGTAAAAATTCTGTAAAACACAGAGCAAAATAGTAATTAATATGTCCTCCTTGCTATCCATTGACTACTAATAGTTTAAATACATTGAATATTAATTGCTTCTTTGCGCTGTATTTTACAGAATGTTTACTTTAACCCTCATTACCCATTTTTGACTTACACCACTTCTACCCTGAACGGCTCAAATTTAACTATCCAATAAGTGGACCAGAATATTACAACAGTAAACTTCAGTGCAACGGTCCTTCAAAAGAATAGAGTCAAAAATAAGATGAAGGCTGAAAATCGGATGAATGCTGGGTTTGCAGTGGAAGATCTGTCCTTGGGCAGAACATTATGAAGGAATTAATTCAGGATCCAAAGCCACGCCTATTTTCTCTCGATTCAGTTTCGTTGCACTGCATATGGATTTTGAGAATTAGCGTAAGACGACAGGTTTGTCCACCGCTGTGGTCTCGTGGTAGCGTCTTCGCTTCCGAACACAGCGGACCGGGACCGGAGTTCAAATTCCCCGCTTGGGACGAGTTGCCCGGCTGAGGTTTTTTCGTGGGTTTTCCCTCACTCCTATGGATGAATATCAGATAATTTTATCAGGCGTATGTAACCCCATTTATTCTCGTCATTTGCTTTCCTCCCCTATCATCCTTTCTTACTTGGTTTTCAGATCGCGTCTGGGGCGGTCCTGCGAAGCCTCTGACGCTCTCGGCCGGCCTCCATGGATATGTCAAGCTATGGTAGTTGGTGGCTAGCAGCGAAATACACTGCCCTCCCGACGAGAGAGGGGGCTTACACCTCAGACCGTTGAGGAGACGGGAGAGGGCTTACACATTACACCGTTTGAGGAGTGAATGTGGGGGGCTGTTGGGGTGGAATAGTACACGGATTTGAAAGGATGGCGAGACTGGTCGTGAGGGTGTTAGCGGTTAGGTCGGTTCGGCGTAGGTGTGGTCGGTGGGCTTGTAACTCATCCCAGGGGCGCACTATAGACCTCAGGTCGCGGTGCATAGGGATGTTCCCCCCCCCCGCCCTCATAGAGAGAAAAAAAAGACGACAGGTGAAACCAGGCTTCATCCGTGGGAATGTAAAAATGTTCTAAGCAGGACTTCAAAACTTTGACACCGAACCTGCAACCATTCACAGTAAACAATATGCTTCTCGTGGACGCAGAATTGGTGGTTCTACCACAAACATTTTTTACTCTGTCACACACTGGAATAGACAACATAGCATCGAACATTACAAATGAAGCGGACGCACGCGTTATGAACACGCTCTGGTTTCTGGGAGGAATCAACCCTGAGATCCCTGAAGTCCATACCTGTGGAGTAACGGTCAGCGCGTCTGGCCGCGAAACCAGGTGGCCCGGGTTCGAATCCCGGTCGGGGCAAGTTACCTGGTGGAGGTTTTTTCCGGGGTTTTCCCTCAATCCAATACGAGCAAATGCTGGGTAACTTTCGGTGTTTGACCTCGGACTCATTTCACCGGCATTATCACCTTCATTTCATTCAGACGCTAAATAACCTAGATGTTGATACAGCGTCGTAAAATAACCCAATAAAAAATCACTAAACAAAACGTCGCTATAATCAAAGTGCGGTAGAATGAGTGTTCAAATAATAATAGTACAATGCCATGGTTAGATTCTATTAATTTCAATAATGGTTCAATTTTACTCATTCATTGCAATTTATATCTATCCTTCGGTACCAAAACTGAATTCAGGAATTTCATTTTCGTATATTGCGTTAAAGTTTTAACCTTTTGAAACTAAAGCTAGCAATGCTGCGAGCTTAAAAAGTGCAATATTGAGAGACAGAAAAAAAAATACTGTGGATGTTGTGAGGATACATTGACCGTCATGTGGACAAACAGTTGGCAACAGCCTGAAAAGAGATTATTGCAGACAACAGGATTGAGAACATAAACAGATGCGCCCCAGCAGGATTTAAACCGATCTTGTCGCTGCTGCGTGGGTTGCAGATCCTTGTTTATTAGGGGCGGCACCTTCTCAGAACTTGCACATTGTAGGGGACGTAGCTGTAATCTTTCGGACAAAGACTCGCGGAAACAGTCAGAAACGGACTCTCCATTCCAGACAACATAAATCTATAGTAGCGACACTGTCACATTGTAACAGCAAACACATTCACACACGGTCTTTGTGTATGTGTGCTGCTAAGTTAGCTGGAACAAAGATTACAATGCGTCAAGACCTATACATAATGGAACATTGGATTACGCTTTAGTGCGTCGAGGCGGGCAGGGCGTCAAATGCATTGAACATCCCCCACACGGCTTGTTCATTATGGACATACATCCGTACGCACGGGACTCCATGCCATACAACCTGCTTCTGGTAGCGGACGTAAATTAGCTTTCCAATTCGTAGTTGTTTCCATGACAAGTACAGGTACTTCCACACCAGCGAGTCCACGTGGAATTTGTGATAGACGGTAATGGGACAGGATTTCTCGCGACATTCCTGTTTCCCCTGGCATAACTCCACAATTTCGCCATTCGTTTTCATCCTTCAAATTAAATAAAATGCATGGTACTTAATATACAGAGTGGTAGAAAACCTATTACATTAATTCACAGAGGTAACAGATCAAGTCAATGTGAACACGTTTAGTAAAATAAGTTTTTTGATGCGTCTAATAGTGTTGAGAATACGAAACGTAACGTTTTGCAAAGCTGCAAAGAGTAACATTGTTCCGTGAGGTCTTTGCGCTGCAGTGGGGGTGAACCATTCACTCCATAAGACTTGTGAGAGGAGAATGTAAACAAAAACGTATCATTGGTGTCCATTACGTGATTGGCGTCCCACTCTGTAGTCGCTATGCAACCTACATTAAGTTTTCTGATACGTCCAATAATTTTGAGAATATGAAACGTAACGTGTTGTAAAAATTATGGAGAAAACAGGTACTGTACGTATATATACAATTTTTGTAGTGCTGCTTATTTTATGGAATATTGTTCATATTTTGGATTTTTTAATTTCATAAAAGACAAAATGGTTACAAACATTAAGGAAAAGTGATCAAGATTTATAGGCTTATACTAGTTATTGGCAACAGAAATGTATCTTAACATGAAAAATGTTGAAGTTCGTATGATTGCAATGCCTGTGTCGACATATAATCATGAACGATATTTTTAAATGAATGAGTGTAGTCTAAATCAGCTGCACGCTCGAGGTTAAATGATTGTTATCTTGTATTTGCTCTGCATCTAAGTTATGTACTCGTACTAACACAATCCAGCCGAATAGCCTATTGGTACATTAGTGCAAAACAAGAGATGTCTGCGATCAGTTAATCACTAAATAGATGAATGTTTAATACAGCGCCGGGCATGAGAGCGGCTCCGTATAGCCGGCCAGAGCTACTCTCGCTCCGAATGGCACTTCAATTCCAAGCCGGAGCAGAATGCTCACGCAGTGGCAGATTCACATTACAGCTACCTTCCCTGCATTGATATACAGCGCGATCGAGAAGTCTCTCCGCAGTGCTTGTGTGACAGAGAATTCAAGTATATTTGGTATAAAATTAAAGTGACAGCAGTGGCCACTAAGCATATGATTGACTGGGGGTGTGAAGTTGTCAAACCGGAATGAATCGGGGAGTACAAACTTTCTACAGGATTGTATTCTGGAGTTAGTAGAACTAATAGAGCTGCGGAGGGACTTTTTGATCGCACTGTATAACAATAGCCACAGTTGTTCTATTCATTGTCTGTCAGTATATAATAGTTCATAAGGATATTACATCAATCCATTGTATAG
Source organism: Periplaneta americana (assembly GCF_040183065.1). NCBI lineage: Eukaryota > Metazoa > Arthropoda > Insecta > Blattodea > Blattidae > Periplaneta > Periplaneta americana. The sequence goes on from NC_091117.1 coordinate 36,703,197, forward strand.
TACAGACTTTATAACACTCTTATTAATTTAAGAAAATAAACTTCGCTCTATGCACACACACAAATTATTAAACTTATTTACACAATCTATATGCACAGTGCTTTAACAATTACATAATGGTATTAATAATATAAACTTGTGTAATAAAGGATTTCAATCAGAAACACAAGAAGAAAATTAATAATAAATATTCTCTTATACAGGGACATCATTTTATTTTTACTTCAATTTTTATTGTACCTGAGTTTTTGAATGTACTTCACTCCCACCCCTTCTACTAATGAAGTTTCAACTGTTTTCCAGACAGAATCAAGGCCGCTTATAGTAAAGAGCACTGAGTTACTGAGTATAGTACGTTCCAGAAATATGTTCGCGTTTTCCAGTGACGAAAGAACTTTTAATATTGAATCATATTTTCGCACAGGTACTGCCCGTTTGCCTACGTCACATCCCGATTTCCCCCACCTGCTTCTGCACGGCCCTCTGTAAAAGCAAGGCTGTCTTAGCTCTTTTCTGAAAACATTAATTTCTGTTAGGAATTGGACGTTTACGTAATATTATACAACTGTTCAAAATAACTTAAATAAAAGGGCCTCGTTAAGTAATTAACTGTCACGTGATTTCCCTCCTTTCTACGATCCTGCGGCATAACCACTTGGACGGAGAGTAGATAGTATGTCCGAGTAATTTTATCTATGCGGGTCGGGCAGAAGTGAAGATTGAATTTACATTACATAAGGTACTCTTTTATAGAGTAGGTACAGAATTATTTCAACATGAGTTACTAGTACGAAGGACGAAACTGGTAATTGGAATTAGATGCAATACTCTATAGTGCGATAATATGCACAAAAGAACTGAAGCCTGTAGGCTATCGAAATGAATGGCTACCATCTTCAAAAATGTGTTTAAATATCCATTTTATGATTATTTTTCAATTGAACTTCATTATTCTCTATATTGTACGCTAATGTGCTGTAGACAGTATAATATACACTACATAATGAACACGTTCGCATGGATAGCTCAGTTCGTGAGTAAAAACACTCATTCTTAATACAGTACTGCATTTTGATTAAATAAAAATCCTAATGAAAATTATCGAACTCAAAATCGCGATATTTCCTAGTTTACGTAAATGGATGAAGTACTTTTCTTCCCTCCTATACCTAGTAAAGTGATGTGTTTGTGTTTTACGCCAGTATCATCGAACTCCAGTTGTGGAAGGAGGTAGCGAACGGGTTTTCCGGTTCTCTTAAGGTATAGCCAGGTTAATATTAAAAATGTTAGTAAAAATAAAATGATGTCCCTGTACTTTTCTTTTGCAAGAATAAACTATTGTAACAAAATCATACTGACTTATGAGGTCGTTTCATTTACAGAAGTCGTTCAATATGAATTAGCCATGTTTAATCTCAAAATATAATTTAGGTTTTCGTCTGACATACAACTTTCTAGGCGAGTGCACCTTCAAAGTTCGTCATCTTACTACATAGTCATCCACTGCAATGACAGTAAGTGACGTACAGTATGCATGCGTCACACCGCTCGGGAAAATTGCTCTTCAAAGTAAACAGCGCTCATTTCTCAGAATCACGTAATATGCCAAGCATAGTTCAATAGTTTGTGTGTGAACTTATCAATCTTATCCTAATTTATGTTTAGAGTGATGATCGCTTTTACTACAACATGAGTTTATGTAGGCTACTACCCGCCACTGAAGCAAGTTTTTGATTGAGAGCGATGCATGGACGTCAAACGTGTTAAAAAGTTTTGGAGTGACGTTGACGTCATACTTCCCCCTTCAACTGAGTTTGGCATGCCTGACCTAGACGCTTCTAGGACTTTCCGCTTGCTCAAATCGTGTCATAACTGGTCTAGGTTAAGCTATACCTTATTTTATTTCAAGGAGTGCAGTTCGGTGGCTCCTTTGAACGCCCACTTACAGATTTATGACTTCCTACACAAACAACTCTGACAATTCCATCCTGTCCCCTCGCCCCAACACTGCACAGTTGCCACAATCCTGGTGACCTTCGAAATTATGCAGTGAAACTGATGGGATTCTTGAAATTCGGAAAAGATGCGGCAACTCTGCCTCCACGTGGATTTGACGGGCACCTGTCAATTCTTCTGAACGAGGGTTGTGATTGGTTACTAACAGGAGACGACAATATTTCCGTCACAGTAAGGAAGACATTTATTTATGACAACCAATTAGTAGGGGAGCAGTAGAAGGTCTGTCGGCAAAGTCCTTTCTATGAAACTGCACTCCATGAAAAAAAATGAAGTTTACTTGCTTGTTGTAGCCTAAGTCTTCGAGTGAACAGCCAATAGCAATGAAAGAAAGTTCGTGCACACTATAGGCGTTATGCGTTATGTCCCGTACTGATGTGGAATGTTGCAGAGTAATCAGCATAGCGTTCATTCGTGTGATAGATCTGTCTAACTGTGAAGCGTGCTGCAGCGCATTGGAGCGAGACCTTTCAAATCACGTCTGATAAGACAGGTAGAGGATCAAAGAGACACCGCATACCTGTTAGGAAACAGCGGTCCGACGCAGATACTATCAAACAGTGTCCCCGTTCAATACCGGGATATTCACTCCACGAGAACCGACCAATACGTCTGTGTTGTGCTCCCATCTCAAGTCGAATTCTGTCAGCCTATTTCGATACAACATTTTGAAGTGAAGTTACACCTGCTTAAATGGCCACACCTGCACAGCGGTCACTTCTTAAGGGAGAACTATAAAGAAAATGAAATTTTCTACGTTTTTTGACATACCGGTACAACTTTCACTTTTGGTACAGATATGTACCTTGACATCCTAAAATTATTACCAAAATTAGACTTTTATCATACATTTATGTGTTCAGTTATTCAATTTAAAATAGGGGGGCAAGTTTTAAAAGTTTACTCCTCATACAAATTGCATTCAATCAGTCAGAATATTTCTATAAGCATCACTGCCGTGTGCATTCAATTTCTTTTGAAATAATCTCAGATTACAGTGAAAAAAATAATTTGTGAAATAACCACAAGTAAATAACACCATATTATATATATATATATATATATATATATATATATATATATATATATATAAGAGAATTAGATACAATTTTTAAGTATGGTATAGTGAATACACAAAAAAGAAAATCAGTCTCTTGATTCCAAAATTATAGAAGCCTCACTGATTTCGAAGAAAAGAAATACAAAAAACCAGCGGAACTTCAATTATGAAGTTATTAGAAGGGTCTCCAATCGTCTTACACCCTTGAAATTTTGTAGATAGCCTATGTAGAGTAGAGTATTAGAAACCGTTTATGTATATATTTATTCACACTGCACTGGGTATATACCCGGTGGCAGTGGTAACTAATTACACTCAATAATGACAATAATAAACTTATTAATTAAAAATACAATTAATAATAATACTAATAATTAATACTAACAATAATTAATAATAACAATAATAATAATAACAACAACAACAGGGAATATACTAAATTAAATGAAACGATCACTTAAAATAACATTTGAAATAAATCTAATTTGTATCTTAAAACTAAGATCGAACTAAAACCCACGAGTATGATATGTTCATATCTGCACAAGTACCTTTCAAATTACACTCATTTCGCTGTCAACTCACTCACTGCAATGGAACTACGACACCATTTCACTATAGATGTAGCGTATAAACAATTGTGATGATTCAAAAATCAATTTCGCGATTTTTATACAAATTATCATTTACACCATTTCTAATACAACAAAAAATGCTTTCAACATGCACTACGCCTGTCTGTCTGTTGTGGACAACTATTTCTTCTAAGGCAATGGATGGATTTAATTTCCATTCAGTACAAACGAGTCAATTTATTCAGGAACGACGTGCATAAAGTACTCTATAGGCTAGCAAATCATATTTCATATCAAGACATACTAGTACAACAGATATTTACTACAAATTACTGTCAACTATTTTCTTCGCAGCTTTTTTCATTGTCTAAAAATGGCAAATTATATGCAGCCTTATAATTAAAATATTACTTACTGAGATTTACTGAGAGTTACTGATTATATTTCCACCTCTGAGCACAAGTTCTACTCGTTCAGAGGTGAGCTAAAGTGTTTTCTGTTTATATTATGCTATATTTTATGTTATAAATAAATAAATAAATAAATAAATAAATAAATAAATAAATAAATAAATAAATAAATAAACAAATAAATAAATAAATAAAATAAATAAATAAATAAGCAAATAAATAAATAAGTAAATAATAAATAAATAAATAAATAAATAAATAAGTAAATAAGTATACCAAACAATTTTTATTTCAGGTGCAAACTTATTATGACTAATGATGACACCTAATGGCGAATAATGATAAGGCTACGATGACCAATGATGATGGTACAATGACCAATAATGATCAAACTATGATGACCAATGACGATGGAACCTAAGATGATCAATGCGGATGAGACAACAATGACCAATAATGACGAGATCTAAGATGATCAATGATGATAACGCCTGCGACGACTAATCGCGATTAGGCGTACGATGACTACTGTCGACGCCTAAGATGACAAAATGAAGATTAAGATTACTCCTCCGATGACCAATGAAGATGACACCTATGACTAATAAAGGTAACTTACAAATGGTTTTTACAGAACCCGGAGGTTCACTGTCGCCCTCACATAAGCCCGACAAATGAAGATAACATCTGTGATTATTGATTATGGCGTGTACAATTACCAATGATGACGCCTTGTAAAACTAAAAGATGACGCCTACTAAGACTATTGACAATGGCTCTTGCGATTATCAATGGCGATGACGCCTTCGAAGACCAATGAAGACGACTCATCCGATGACCAATGAAGATAACATCCTCGATGACAAATGAAGATGAACCCCACGATGACAAATGAAGATGAAGCCTGCCACGACTATTGTGAATGATGTCCATGATGACTAATGGGGATGAAACCTACTATGACTATTAACGACGACGCCTACGATGACTAATGATGACAGGCTAAAGTTCTGATTTCGAATCATGATAAATGTAATTTCATAACTATAAAAATGATTGTATAAAATTAAATGTCCTAATATGAGCATAATAAGACATTACACCCCACAAAATTTCATTAGGCAAGCGTTCCAGCTGTCAATATTGTATGGTAGTAAATGGCAGCTTCAACAACCCCCTACAGTTTTCTACTATACGTGACGCTGGATTTATAGTGTACTAGGGATTCTTAATTACACGAACCTGCCTTGGTTAATGGAGACGAAATCAGGACGTGAAAGAAAACTTGCGCAAGTTTTGAACTTACAGGCTCCAAGGGACGTCATAATTAAGTATAAGTTATTAACCGAGAGCCTGTCAGATTACAGAGGTAGCTGCACTTTTCTTGCGTACCGATATTGATAAGGTAAGAATGCAGGAGAAAAATGCGGCGAGAAGAGTAAACTTTAAATTGAAAGCAATGAAGAGTTCGTAAGCGCAAAAGAAGCTCCACTATACCACAAAAACTTCTTCAGCTTTCAAACTCTTGTCAGAAACTGATTTTCTTGTCTTAGCCTTGCTTACCACAGATTGTAGGCCTATACAATGACGAAGACGGTGGCGAAGAGTGGTGATAATGGTTGTTATTACGACTGTAGGATGAAGAAGATTGTAACAATAATGATGGAGAGAGTGAAAATACAGATTATGCTCATGATAATTATGGAAAGAATGGTAATTAGGTTTGCCAACTTTTTTTTAAGGAAATATGGAAGACTAAGAAATCGACCAAATTTCACATAGCAATTTGACAAATTATTCAGTTCAGTTACTAAAAAACAACTTTATGCTCGACCATGCCGAAATGTAGTAATTATACACCTGGTAGCAGTCCTTTAATGCATGTCATTAAAGTACACCTACTCATTAAAGTACAGGTGTTTTCAGCCAATGATAACTCAGCTTACAGGTGTTCAGCCAATAAGAAGTCAGCTTTGTACCGTTATAAAACCGCAAGTAGGCCTATCGATTATTCTCGGATATGCAATCGAAAGAGAATTAGCGAAAAGTCACGGAGGCTGGAAATCCAATACTGTCGCAGAAGGTTATGTTTTGTTACTATAATAATTAGCGTTAATTGTAAATAATATTCAAATAAATTCAATTTGTCATCTCGTTTTTCAATTTCGAATTCAATAATCAAGGTTATATCAAGTTTAATGGGATTACACAAGGTCAATGACATTATTGTTCCTCGGAAAAAATCAATACTTTCGCGTCTGCGCACATCTCACAATTCACGACCTAGAACAAGGTCACTTCCGATCTTGTCAGATACAAATAAAATGTATACATCTGAATACAGTAATTTCAAGTTAGAAATATGGTCGAGCATAAAAAGTCGTATGAAACTCGCCTATAATGGTAATTAAGAAGCTCGTATGAAAATTATGAAACTCGTTTGCGCTCGTTTCATAAACATCCATACTCGCTTCTTAATTACTATCATTATAGGCTCGTTGCATAATGTACTATTATTCAACACTTTGGCAGCTAGGCTTAAATTAAGAGTATTTTGAGACATATTTTGTCTCGCGTAATAGTTGAAGTCGATTGCAGTTTTCAGCTCTGATTTGATTAGCTGTGTCGTGCTCCTGTTTCGAACATCTGTCCAATTACTGTTCATGAAATAAAAAATCCTCTTTGTATGAGTATCCTACTACTTGGTAAGCTTGGGAAATGCCACAAAAATAATAGAAAAAACATAATTATAATTTTAATTATAATCAAGCACTTCAAGGACTATTCTTTACAGTAATATTAGGTATATGTTTTACTATATTACAAGCCTACGAATATACAGAAGCACCAAACTCGCCAGTTTTTCCAAATTTATAACATTAACACGGTTTCATTTTAAACGGAGGACCACTAAACTCATTGCTGACAAGCATTACCTTCTAAAAAGCCTGCACATTTTAATGCCTGTCTTGAACAACACGGCAAAATCAAATGTTTAGAATAAAAATTTTTACATTATGCAAAAATAAGGTAGAAAAATGCTCGAAGAGCCGGGAATCTGTTAAAAATTAGGGGCAAAATACGGGAGATCCCGGGAAATACGGGGCAGTTAGCAACCCTAATGGTAACAGTAATTATACATCTGATTTCCATTCAGTGCAGGTCAGTTGGTGGGAATTCAGTACACAGAACAACGAATCTTAATTTATTAATGTCCTGATATAATTTCAGCAGCCGATAATGATAAATTCGAATTTTAATAAATCATTATGAAGATAACATTAGTGATGTGGGTTTTTATTACAAAAGAGATTATTACGATTATGGTAAGCTTAAGAATCTGTGATAATTATGATACAGATTATCATTATTATTCTGATAGTGGCTGAGATGATTATGATAAAGATTGTGACAGTATGATAAAATTTGTGATAATTTGATAATTATGATAAGGAATGTAAAAATTATCATTAGAATATTGATAATTTGTAAGGATAATAATTGCAATAAGTGCTGTGATAATTATAAGGATAGTGATAATTATCACAGCACTTATCGCAATTATTATCCTTACAATTATCAATATCCTAATGATAATTATCACTATTATTGTTATAATTATCACGACAAGGAGCTTGACGATCATGATGAGAAGAGCATAATTATAATCAAGCTATGACAACTGTTAAAAATAATAAGGATTGTGATGGTTATGTTAAGAATTATGATGACGATTATGATGATGATGATGATGATTATGATATTCGAATTATAATAATAATTATTATTAAGATTGTGATGATTATGATAAGAATTGTGATGTACATGACAGAAATTATGATAGTAATAATAAAGATTGTAGTGACTATAATGATAGGAATGATAATGACTGTGTTTTAGGGGTGATAATTATGATCAGAATTGTGATAACATTATAAAAATGATCATTATTATTTTTTTAGGTTATTTTATGATGCTGTATCAACATCTCAGTCTGAATGAGATGAAGATGATAATGACGGTGAAATGAGTCCGGGGTCCAGCACCGAAAGTTACCCAGCATTTCCTCGTATTGGGTTGAGGGAAAACCCCGGAAAAACCCTCAACCAGGTAACTTGCCCCGACCGGGATTCGAACCCGGGACACCTGGTTTCGCGGCCAGACGTGCTGACCGTTACTCTACAGGTGTGGACTATGATTATTATAAGGATGTTGGCGAATATGATAAGAATGGCAATGATTAGGGTGATAAGGACAGTGATTGCGATGATAATTACTTATGACAAAGATAATGTATTAAGGATAGTGGTGATTATGTTTACAAGGTTGGTGGCAACTATGTTTATAAGGATGGTGGTGTTTATGAGGATAGTGGTGATCATGGTGATAAGAATGGTGGTGATTATGGTGATACGGATTGTGTGATTATGGTGATACAGATGACGGTGATTATGGTGATGAGGATGATGGTGAATGTGGAGAAAAGAATGGTGGCGATTATGGTGATATGGATGGCGGTGATTATGATGATAACAATTTATGATGATAACGATTGTGGTTATTATGGTGATATGGTGGTGGTAATCATTGGTTTTGTTGTGGTAACCTTAAGGTTTGAGATTAATGTGTTAAGGATCGTGTGATTAATAATATCTTGAGGATGGTGATTACGTTAATGAGCATGAAGATAATTATGATAAGGACGGTAATTACACATTACAAAAAATTAATGACAAGGATGTTGTTATTACGAAAAAACGAATGATTAAACTTATTATGATAATAAGAATGGTTTTAATTAAAAGTATGGTGAGGATAGGAACAGAATGTGATGATGATTGCAAGTATAAGGATGTTGCTGATGATGATGGTGGTAAAAATATTGATAATAGTAGTCGATTGTGCTGAAAATTATAGCGGATAGAGATAGACGTTTGCTCTGTTTGGTGACGTAAGCTCTAAATCAGTACATCGCCCTGAAATCGATAGCAAGGCATTAAATGTGGAGTGGAATTCTCTGAATCTAACAGAAGAGTCTCCTCAACTGACAAACAAACAATGAAAGTGGAAATGTTATATATTTGTTCAAAGGGTTTGTTTAGACCGAAGCAAAAAGAAATAATCCAGACTGGATTAACTATCGAAACGTTTGTGTGTCTACACGAACGGTAAATTACATTTTACTCGTACAGAACACATGTTTTATATTGTGTGGATCACACACTCCTTGTTGATAGCACGTGGAAGGTATTTCAATTTTTAATTGCACATATTCATGAATACATCATTTAAATTCAATTTATAACAACGTAAATACGAACGGGTAAAATTACATAATATTTATGCATATCAGGATGAAAATACAAGCTCAGTTGAAAGCCACGAGGAAATATATTTGATTTTGAAATGCCGCAGCAGCACGAAAAAAATACTGTATATTCTATTAATAGAAATACAGTGAAGATTATGGTAATTGCCACTTTTTACCGGCTGATGTAAATTAAAATTTCCCACAAAAAAGGAAAAATTAATATAGCCTACATCTTGATTACACAACTTTTAACACTAGATCACTTCGGAATGCGTATTATATGTCTTTCTCGTGTTATATGGAGCATTTTAATAAAAAAAAAAAAAAAACAGAAATTATTCCAGAAATCCCACGTAAATCTGGAGTAGCAAATTTCAGACTGCTTACAGAACACGATTATTTGGCCAAACACTTGAATAAAATAGGAATTTACACAAATCCAAATTGCCCTCTATGCAACAAAGAAGAAGAAATGACTGAAGATCATCTACAAACCTGTGAAGTTCTACCTGATGGATCCACCACAGAGAAATATTGGAGAGCAAGAACGCTAATGGCTTCGTTACCAAAGCCCAGCATTAGATAACAACAACAACAACAACAACATGTCTTTCTCGTGTTAAATTCTACCGTACCTGGTTGACTTGTTTCGGCCTGCTATTGGCTTTCTTCAGAATTGGTTGTTGCTAGTCTTGGCGCCTTTTGTTTTGTTTCCAGTGGGGGGGTGTGTTTGTGTAGTGTAATGTGGAGTCAAAGAGTGTGTGTGTTCTGAAATTGAGTTGTGTGTTGAGAATTTCATTTGGATGTGTTTTTGTGTGACACACTAGAACAATACAAAATACACAAACACACAAAAACACGTCCAAATAAAAATCTCAACACACAACTCAATTTCAGAACACACACACACACACACACACACACACACATACACACACACACACACACACACTTTGACTCCACATTACAATACACAAACACACCCCTACAGGAAATAAAACAAAATTCGCCAAGACCAGCAACAACCAGTCCTGAAGAAGGCCAATAGCAGGCCGAAACAAGTCAACCAGGTACGGTAAAATTTAACACGAGAAGGACATATACGGTAATACATATTCCAAAAAAATGAATAGCTTGTCTGTCGATTGAAGCCGTAAGTCTGTGTATTATGACACTGAAGAAGAGTCTATTGGACGCAGCAGAAGACTTATGAAGAAAAAGGAAAGGAGATTTAATAGATAGACCTACAATTACAGTGTTTTTAAAGGAAAGGGTCCCACGCCGTGGCGTCGTGGTCTGAGGTATCCTGCCGAGGACTAGCGTTACGGAACGCGCGCTGGTTCGAGTCCTTATGGAGGAAGAAAATTTTATAATGAAATTTCGGCCAGTGTATGGGACCGGTGCCCACCCACCATCATGATGCACTTGGGGAGCTACGACAGGTGGCGAAAATCCGGTTGCGAAAGTCAGCTATAACGGCTGAAGGGATCATCGTGCTAACCACACGAGACCTCCATTCCAATTGGATGATCGTCCGCCTCTGCTTCGGCATGTGGGAGTGAGGCCAGCAGCCGGCTGGTCGGTCTGGGCCCTTCACGGGCTGTAGCGCCACGGATTATATTACTATTATTAAAGGAAACGGATATTATAAATGGTTTATATTTACATTTCGTAGATGTGAAATATAAGAAATAACAGGTTTAGAATGTGCATAAAAGATTAAATCTGTTCGTACATTGGTTTCTTCTGGTTCGCCAAACAAAAGGAAAAGATAATATATCGAAGCCTGCGCTTTCATAAACTGTTTATTCTAGACAAAATACACAGCACGAAGGAAAATAAACACTCCTGCTGGGATTAAAACCAGAGAAACAATTTTCGAAGAGTTTTTCAGCAGATTAAAAACTCATAACTAGTTTCTCGAGATATCAACAACACATCTCTTCTAGAATGAGATCATAAACAAATGTTTTCATAATACTCCTATCAGAGGTAGACATAATAGATTAAATAATATTATTCTGAGCAAACAAAAGGTACAGTGTAATAAAAACTAAATAACTAAATTCGGAGAATAAAAAACCTTGGAAGTCATGTTCATACGTGGGCACCTACAGATGATAAGACTTCTCATATAGAAATGGACTGTAGGGTAATGTACATACTTTTTTTCACTCCAAGTTCTCGTTTGTTTAGCCCTTGATTTTGACATATTTTCTGGCAAAAAGCTTCTCAACACTGTAGGCCTAATTCCATTCACTGGTTTCGACTGTAAAACGTCACAACACTACACAGACTAAGCATTGCCTCGCAGCTATTTTGATTTGACAGGAATCGAATACCGATTCCTTCAGGAAAAGAGTTTAAGTGAACTCTGGCTAGATCCTATTTCTTTCTCCAAACGCTGAGAATGAAGTACAGGACATCATTTTATTTTTACTAACATTTCTAATATTAACATGGCTATACCTTTGGATCAACGGTTAAGAACTGAAACCATCGTTTGCTACCCCCTTCCACGACTGGAGTTCGATGATACTGGTATCATATACAAACAAATCACTTTACTAAGTATAGGAGGGTAGAAAAGTAGTTCATCCATTTACGTAAACTAGAAAATATCACGCTTTTAAGTTTGATAATTATCATGAGGTTTTTGTTTAATCAAAATACAGTACAGTATTAACAATGAGTGTTTTTACTCACGAACTGAGCTGTCCATGCGGACGTATTCATTATGCAGTGTATATCATACTGTCTACAGCACATAAGCGTACACTACAGAGAATGAAGTTAAATTAAAAAATAATCATAATACGGATATCTGAACACATTTTTGAAAGTGGTGGCCGTTCATTTCGATACAGGCTTCAGTTCTAATGTATATAATTCCAATTACCAGTTCCGTCCTTCGTACCAGTAACTCATGTTGAAATAATTCTGTACCTACTCTATAAAAGAGTACCTTACGCACTGTAAATTCAATCTTCGAAAAGATAAAATTACTCAGACATGCTATCTACTGTCCGTCCAAATAGCTATGTCGCAGGGTTAGAAAGGGGCAAAATTAAGTGACAGTTAATTACTTAACGAAGCCCTTTTATTTAAGTTATTTTAAACAGTTGTATGGGTATAATATTACGTAGATGTCCAATTCCTAACAGAAATTAATGTTCTCAGAAAAGAGCTAAGACAGCCCACCCATTAGCCTTTACAGAGAGGCGAATAGAAGCAGGTGGGGGAAACCGGGATGCGACGTAGGCAAATGAACGACAGTACCTGTGCGAAAATTTTACAATATTGAAAGCTTTTTCGTCAATGAAAAACGTGAACATATTTTTTGGAACGTACTATTTACTATGACCGTAAGGCTACTATGACTGTATATGCGGTCTTGGATCTGTGTGGAGGACGGTTGAGCTTCATTAGTAGAAGGGGTGGGAGTGAAGTACATTAAAAAACTCAGGTACAATAAAAATTGATGTAAAAATAAAATGATGTCCCTGTATATGTAGCTATGTAGCCCGTATATGCCAAACAAATTGGCTTAGTTGACACTGAAAACAGCCACAGCGTTTTATGAACAGTCGATAAAGTAACCCATGAAACATTAATTATTAGACGAATTGTGATAGAAATGAACGTGACTGTCGGCATAAATAGTGAATGTAAATCCATTGTATTGAGACACAGAGTTTCCATTAGTTTAACCTGTTCCACGCAACACGTCATACAGAACTCCGCTTGCTGTAGGCGTCGGTAGGCGAGTGCGAACGTTTCCCACTATAAAATTCGTTTGTTCCATACACAGAGAGATCCATTCATAATTTGAGAGGAGGTTGAGCGCACATTGGTGCAGTTATCGGCACTTAGGGCCTACGTCACCTTCTCCCGCGCAAGCTGAACAACGTTTTATTAGACTGGAGTTCGTGACTTATTGGCATTGTGTATCTATTTACACGAGTTCTGAGTGTACTTCTCACGGCGATTGGCAGTCGGGTATAGGTGTGGGCTACAGCTTGTTGAGGGAAAAACATACAATTTGTATAGTTACTCGCTTCTTAGCTTAGGATTTAAAATTTCAGGGTCCAAAAAGATTTGCGATACTTATAGCTACTTTTATGTAAGTTCGTTTTCTATCAAACTTATTCAAATGTTAAATGTTATGTTTTATTTAACGACGCTCGCAACTGCCGAGGTTATATCAGCGTCGCCGGTGTACCGAAATTTTGTCCCGCAGGAGTTCTTTTACATGCCAGTAATCTACTGACATGAGCCTGTCACATTTAAACACACTTATATGCCATGGACCTAGCCCGGGATCGAACCCGCAACTTCGGGCATAGAAGGCCAGCGCTATATCAACTGAGCCAACCAGGCGAACATCAAACTTATTCTCGTTATTAACTGATAAATTGATTGATTGATTGACTAATTCAATCATTCATTTATTCAGTCATTCATTCATTCACTCATTCTCTCACTCATCAATTTATTAACTCATTCATTCATTCATTCATCCATCCATCCATCCATGACCCTACAGACTGAAAGGGACGATAGGTTACACTTAAAGGAATAGGATACCCGTAATATTTTTCGTGATTAAATGCACGGTTAATTAGAAAATTAAGTTCGAAGTTTCAGCAGTCTGGCAACATCGCCGCTAATACAGTCGTCTTTCTTCTTCTTCTTCTTCTTCTTCTCCCTTCAAGGTTTAGGTGATATCACCTGTTCCGGTCTCTATCGTCCAGCCACCTCTTGCGAGGTCTACCCAGATCCCTTTTCCCGATCGGGCGATAATTCATTATCTTCTTTGGTAGCCTATTCTCTGCCATTCTGTCAACATGATCTTTCCATTTTGTTTTATTTTCTTCTACCATGTCGTGTACTGAGAAAATATTTAAATCTGATCTTATTGTTTCATTTTTTATTTTATCGGCTTTAGTGCATCTTCTTACGTATCTCATAAATTTCATCTCTGCTGATTGTATACGTGATTCTTCTTTTTTTGTTATTGTCCATGATTCAGAGCCATATATAAGAGTAGGTACAGACATAACTTTATAAAATTTCATTTGAGTTTCTTTTCTCGCTTTTCTTCCTAAAGTTCTTCCAATTGTTCCACACATCATCTGAAATCTATTAACTTTCTTCTCAATATCTTTCTCATAATTAAAACTAATATCACATCCTAGATAATTGAAGTGGGATACTTGTTCTAAAATGTTTCCATTTACTATTATCTTAGATCTAACAGGATTTTTCCCTTTAAAAGCCATTATCTTTGTTTTGTTTGCAGATATAGTTAGATTGTAAAATATTGCGTTTTGGCTTAATCTATACACTGCTCTTTGTAGGTTATCTTCTGTTTCCTGGATAATTATTTGATAATCAGCGTATAGTAAAGTATTTAAAGGTGTGTTAGATTCTATTTTAATCGCAGTCTGTATTTCATCTTTCCACTTCAAAACTAGATCGTCAATATATAAATTAAACAGAGTGGGTGATAAACTGCACCCTTGTCGAACACCTAAATTTCTTCTCGTAATAAAGATGTAAGAGTCAACGACTTCAGGTCTGTCTCTATACGCGAGCTTTCATCTCTCGCTACGAGGTTGTAACCTGCTCGCATCGTTCAGTGGCTTTAAATCAGTGGTTTTAAAAATATATTTACATGAAAACCGTCCACGCTACTGAAATATGCGAGAGGGATAAATGGTTCTTTATTAGGTTTTCTATCAATATGGACAAAAATTCCGATCTTAGTCGCAATAGTTACGGAATAAGAGGGTGTTAAATATTTGAAAAAAAGAAAAAAAAAAAGCTTTCTTTTAGTAACACTGAAAATCTGCAGGGTTATTTCACTTCCACCCTGTTTATATACTTAGTCTACTGAGTAATTTAAAAAGACACGGCTCTATCCGCCCGTCTCTGACGCTCAGCTTCCTAAGACGGAGGTATGGATAGTCCGCGTATATCCTTGATCATCTGCGGGCAGCTCCTCTTTCTCGGCCACAACTATTGGTTAACAGATTTGAAAGAATTTCGCTCTTTAATAACAGATTTCCATTTCGGGATGCATGCTTCACAATGGAACTTGATAGCCTATGTCTCCGAACAGTGACGTATGTAAGGTAGGCCTGTCTGACTGCAAATTGTACGGCATGACTCCTTCAATTTACGTCACTGGTCTCAGGAAAGCAAGCTCCTATAGATTCAAATGTTAAATAATGTAAAGTTCTTGAGTGCACAATGACGACACATCATCTAATATTAATGGGTTATGTGTTCGCTTGGGAATTCGGTGTACGGTGTGTTGTGCACGGCAAGACAATGCTTTCATTAGAACGTTACAAAGCTTAAAATTAGGATTCCTGGAAGCTGCAAGGAACTAAATATGCATATGCAAGTATATTATAACTATAGCAGATAAGTACATTAGCATTTAGGAACCGTTGACAGTCTAATATTTAGTAATTAGTAGGCTCAATATAAAAAGGTTTGTAACAATTGCGATTCGAATATTTCTGTTTACAAACTAACCTATTGGCCAGTCTATAAAATAGACACTTATGAATTAAACTAATTAGGCTTATAATTACATTAAATAGTTAGGCCTAATCTAAATAATGTATACACAGTTTTAATAATTATTATTTTCTATGTAGGCTAAACCGAGGACCTTTTACAGCAACACTGAAAGTAAACTATAATTATCTACAGAACGTATGAACGAAAGCAAGCCCGACATGAAAAGGGGAAAGGAAGGATAATAAGAGGAGAATCAAAGACAGGAAGCAAGAAAATCAAGAAATAAAAAGCAAGCAAAAATAACAAGGAAAAAAAGCAAGAAAGTATTGAATAAAAAAGAAGTCAAGAAACAGAAAGTCTTACAATGAATTAAGAATGAAAAGTAAAAAAAAAAACAACAACAAACAAAACAAGCTAGAATAAGACAATAATAGAAGAGAAATATCAGAGTAAGAACGAAAGAAAGAGCAAGAAAGAAAAGACATAGCAAGAATGGGAAAGCAAATGCTGAACAAGAAAGAAAAGGCAAAGCTCAATAAGAAAAAGTATGGAGAAAAGTGAATGGGAAAGATAAAAGAGAAGCTAAATAAGAAAGAAAAGGGAAAACTGAACAAGAAAGAAAAGGAAGAAGATGAACAAGAGGTAAAAGACAAATGCTGAATAAGAAAGAAAAGAAAATAGCATAACAAGAAAGACAAGAAAAGCTGAACAAGAAAGAAAAGGAAAAAGCTCAACAAGAAAGAAAAAGTTGAAGTTGAACTAGAAAAAAGGGCAAAAGCTAAACAAGAAATAAAGGGTAAAAGCTGAACAAAAAAGAAAAGGCAAACTTCGAACAAGAAAAGAAATGAAAAACTCAAAAAAAAGAAAGAAAAGGTAAAAGTTCTGAACAAGGAAAAATTTGGTAGTAGCTGAACAAGAAGGAAAAGGCTAAAGCTGAACAAAAAGAAAAGACAAAAGTTAAAGAAGAAATAAATGAAAAAAACTGGACAAGAAAAGCTGAATAAAAAAGAAAAGGCAAATGCTGAATAAACGAAAGGAAAAACCTGAAGAAGAAACAAAAGGAAAGAACTGAACTGGAAAGAAATGCAAAAACTGAGTATAAAAGAGAGGGAAAAGGCTGAACAAGAAAGAAAAAGGCAGAAGACAAGAAAGAAACGGCAAAAGACAATAAAACAAAAGCATCGCAAGACAGAAAAGACAGAACAATGAAGAAATGACAGAGAGAAGAGGATATCGAGTATTGATAAAAATCAGAGCGACAATAATAACAAATAGGAAAAACAAAATGAACAAATCATATGCAAATTAAGGAAGCAAATATAACTTAGACCTAAAGCAAGAAATAAAAGCTAAGCAAGAGATAAAAAGAAAAGCAAAGTGAAAATAAAGTAAGACAGCAAGACAAAGCAGAGGAAAAATCTATCAACGAATGAAGAGAATGCGTTAATTATATAAATTAAAAGACAACGCAAGGGAAAGAAAGATACAAAAATAACGAAATAATAATAATAATAATAATAATAATAATACTAATACTATTAATAATAGTAAAATAATAATAATAATAATAATAATAATAATAATAATAATAATAATAATAATAATAATCAGAGACCGGGACTTTGGCAGAATACCTTCATTTTGAAAGTAAATCTATACAAATTATACCTTCGTGGTTGAACCATCACAGTTTTATGTTGCCCTTTTCTGCCTTTTTTAATATAAATGCCTAATTTACAAAATAAATGCTTTTTTTTGCCTTTATTTGATTATTTATCTATTATTTATTAATTTAATATTAATAATTGCCTACATGTATATTTTAACTTATTTCAATAACCGCTAAAATGAAAATGACTTCACCGAATGTATATTATTGTCTTTCAGTCAGTTTATATTCTCTTTGCAACAGTGAATGCTGCCGTGCAAAAATGTATGCGGGTCTAACGTTATTTTAAACGGTTCTTTTTCTTTCAGTTTGCATTGCGACGTTGTTGTAGCTAGCTAAATATTTCATATCGCAACATATCAGTACAACCAAATACAAAAATTCACTTTCCAAGGCTACTAGGAAGAAGATTTCTTTGCTTCCAACAGTAATTGCAACATCTAGTGCAAGGTTTTTGTAATTTCCTTTTATTGCGTTTTAGCTATTTATAACGCCTTTTTGCTCGCCTATTTTATCTATTTATGATGCCCTTTTCCCTGCCTATTTTAATGATTCATAATGCCTAAACTTCCAATCTCTGATAATAATAATAATAATAATAATAATAATAATAATAATAATAATAATAATAATAATAATAAGACAAAAGAAAGAAACAATTATTATTAATTACAATTTTATTGAAAACATTTATTTTGGAAACAATTCTATCTTAATTACATAGAAGGAAGCTGAGGAAACCGTGAACTGAATAATGCAAATGAAACTAACACGAAAATAGATGAAAGTTTAGAATATCATCAAAAGGCAAACTTTAAATGGAATTCATTCTTATTAAGCAGCTCTTGGATTTAACACACTAATGTCCATCATTCTATCTTGAGCCCTATTCCCAAAACCTCATACGCTATTTATGATTTAATACGATTAGGTTACTACCATTATCTGAGTAATATTCCAATAATAACTTTGCCCTACAGACTAGCAAAATGGAGATGCTAGTTACTCCCATATGTGTTAACGTAATCTCTCCCTTGATACCAACTTCCAACGGAAAACTAATACATCAACCAACCTATTTCGATCAGCTCCGCGACATGACAGCTATATGTCACAATTCCACAATCCATATAAAAGAGAATAAATTAAATAAATTAAGGTTTACATTAACTCAACAGATCTAATTGGTATGATGTGATATAACCTATTTAAATGACAGAAGTTAACTGTACATGTAAGCTCCGTTTCTGGAAACTGTAGAGTTAGTCGGCGCATTTGGATGGAGACGAAGACAAGCGAATGGATGAAATCTAGCAGTGCGGGAGTGTTTTGCGGACTGCATCGGCTCGCGGCAGTTAAGGGGTAAAATGCTCGGTGAGATCTTGAATTTATATAGAAATGATCCCCTCTTTGTAGACATTCACTTCCTTCAAACAATGCTTTCCCCCAGAGCGGTCATTGGACTGGGCCCCTCCATTCACCACTTTTGCAGGACTTCTTTCATCTACTATATACTACAGCAGATGAAAGAAGTCCTTTGCCAGTTTCTCAAACTATGGTCCGCGGACCATCTGTGGTCCTCGAGGTCTGCCCTTGTGGTCCTTCAAAAAAGACAGAAGAAAAAAAAAATTCGAACGAATTGCGTATCACACTATAGCTTAAAATTTCAGAGTTTTGAAATGACACATGGCAATCGAATTTCACTCTTTCTCCCAGTACAGACAGTTTATGAAAATTTATTATCCTACCCGTCTATCGACTTCCCACTCTACTCTCAGCAACAAAAGAGGGATTTAAAGCACTATATGCGTGGTGTTTCTCGACATCTTTTTCCTGCACATCTGTAATCCAGCCAGTGACCACCCGAATTCATAACAGAGGACCGAAGTACCGAACCTTAATTTAATTTTAAAATACTCGTATAAGTATACCGGTATTAAAATATGCGACGAAAATGATAGGCCTAAATTTCTTTCGAAGGGAACAAGAGTAAGGTGATCCGCGGAACTGTTCTCACTTTAAAAAGTGGTCCTCACTACAAAAAAGTTTAAGGAACGCTGCTCTACATATTTCAGAAATGGAGTTTAAATGATTCTTTTAACCTCTATTTTTACGTAACAGGTACAGGTGTTAACAGTTACCAAGAAAGAAGACTTTGACCTATCTCTCCTTACACGATCTCTCAATCATATCTTCATATTAGCTGCTTGTAAACTTTATAATCCTCGGCAAATTATTACATATACTGTCTCCGTGGTCTGTTGGTCAGCATGCTGGCTTCCAGATCAGGAGGTCGATTCCCGGGCTCGGCTCTCGGTGAATTTTTCTTGAATTCTTGAAGATCCCTGGGTGTCTAGAGTCTGGAAATTTGTATGAATGTGAGTGTCATTGTGAGTGTGGAGGGTTAATATTAATTAACCAATCATCACAAATATAAAAATACATCAGGACTGTCGCTGGGTAGTACCCTGACCACACGTTTCAGCGTCACATTGTTGACAAGTAACTCCATCTGTTAGCACAACCATAATGCATCTAATAGATGCTATAGAGTTACAAACAACGCAAAAAAAAATATTACACGAAAAATTTTACGTTCTTCCCAAGAACGTGTCTCCGAGAACTTGTATAGAATCTATTGGTACGCCCTGTATATTACATATCGATGTTATGTAAGAGTAGGGTTCAACTGAGAATAAATGAATACGAGGCAGGTTATTAGACCGAATTCGATGGTCCGTGTTACTTGAGACTTAATAGCGAAATCCAACACGCCTCCGGGAAACAGACGTCGGAGTGCAGCAAAGTGCACACGAGGGGAAGAACAAAGAAGCAGCAAACCGAAATCCACATCTCTACGCCGTGTTATACGCGGTACATGCCAATTGGAATCTTCCATGCATAATGTATTTCTTCATGTTTCAGAATGTAACACCAACCAGATCCCAATGTTGATACTGTATACTTGAATGAAAATGTCGTAGCAGGTTGCTTGGTTACAAATTGAAGCCAGGCTGGAGGTATTCTTTGTTTTCAGAGTCAAATTTCGAAGTTATTATACAGTACACTGTTCCGTCGATTTAGCAGAATCCGTTTGAGTCTAAAGAAAGCAAAAAACAATACAACGTGGTCTGTTGTTGTGACCAGAATCCAAGCCCCCGCATTACGGTAAGGCATCATGTCACAAACACTTTCTTGTCTAAGTACTTCTGAAAAAGTAAATATTATTCAATTCCTTGAAAACGGCACAAATGTTAAGGATATTGCTGAGTAAGATAACATTTATTTATTTTTATTTTTTCTTTCTTTATTTAATCTTTGATTGATTGATTGATTGATTGATTGATTGATTCATTCATTCATTCATTCACACTTTCCTTCCTTTATAACTTCACTCACTCAATACTTCCTTCTTTCCTTTCTTTCTTTACTTATTTATTTATTAGTTTATATATATATATATATACATACATATATATATCCATTCATTTATTATTATTATTATTATTATTATTATTATTATTATTATTATTATTATTATTATTATTATTATAGGAAATAGAATTAATTTGTATTAACGTTGTATCAGATTCGCTTTTTAAAATGAATTAACAACTTTTAAACACCCATTCCCGTACGATTGAATTCTTTATTATCTATAGTATTCCTTGACTTTCTTGTTCTGGCTCAATGGTATTTCATCTTTTTTGCTAGCGTAAGCCCAAAATATATTTTTACCCCAAATTGCATTGCAATTATAGGCTATAAGCTTAACAAAAGGACTATGAGTGATGTTGTACTAAAAATAAATTATTATTATTATTATTATTATTATTATTATATAAAATGCAAACCCCCTTTTAGGTCTTGTCTTCCCCTTGTTCTCCTAGCTTTCCTCTCGTTCTCCATGCATTTCTCATATTCTCCCCCTGTTCTCCTTATATTCACTAGGGCTTAGGTTATTTTCTCTTTTATTCCCCCTTGTTTTCTTTGCCTTCACTTTCCTTTTGTTCTCCTTGTATTCCCCTTCTTCTCCTTACCGTTCACTTGTTCTTCTTGTATTCCCCTTGTATAGGCCTACGTAAAGAAATACAACACAGTAAAGCTATGCACCTGTCGACAGGTGATAACATCACACGTAGTTCTACATAAAAATCTGCAGCAAAGTAAAGTTATGCGATTGTCGATTTTTGTTATCCTTTTGTTCTATCTTACTCTCTTTTATTCCCTTTGTCTTCTTCTCAATCTCTGGTTATTTCATTCTCCATCCATTTTTTCCCTTTCTTCTTTGTTTGTTTCTTTCTATTTCTTCCTTTATTTCCTTCATTCTTTATCTTTATACCATCTCCTTTCGTTCTTTCTTATTTCTTTAATACCTTCTACTTCTTTTTTCCTTTAATCTTAAGCGTAACTGTTTTATTATTCTCACTGTACCTTTCTTCCTGTCTCTGTAAAATGTTAGTTTATTTTTCCGATTCCTTATTCCTCTTTATCAATTCCTTCAGTCTTTTTACTTTTTTCCCAATTAATTTTTCTTCAATCTTTCACTCTGTCTTTCATTTATTTAATTTTCTTTACTATGTGATAAGGGCCCACTTACTGTAGGGACATAATTTGTATGATTGTAATTAATGTTTAGAGTGACATTAATCCTGAAAATCTAAAATGTATTCCATCCTCATAACTCGTGCAGACTTGACCTAAACTTTATAGTTTGAGTCATGTATGTGGGGATAATGACTAAAGGATTATCTGTAAAAGTCCAAAGGTAGGTCATCGCACTGGCCATGGCGTGGGTACACCATCGAGTAGACGCGAATCACGCGGACTTCAAAGGTCACTGTAGCGTCACTGGCGCGAGCCGATAAAAAGGCGCGGCGATCGTAGGAGAAACATTATTATTATTATTATTATTATTATTATTATTATTATTATTATTATTATTATTATTATAGCTCTGCAGTCAGCATAAGTGCTGGGGAGGGCGACGAGTGGCCTACGTGGCTACGAGTAATCATCATCATCTTCATTTCAGCAATTGCACTACACCTTGTATTTCAAGGTTGATTAATAAACTTAAGTATTGGCAGCCCTTGGTTGTTTAAAGGACTTAGGTCTTTTACTTACCCACTTACAGCGCACTCCAATAGAAGTTATTCCAACAAACTTCATCACAACTATTTAAGCCTATTTTCTAGTAGGTTATTTTACCTCTTTTTTTACTTCTGCTCATTAATTTTATTTTTGTGTTTTACCCCATATTTTTATTTTTCTTCACTTCTTTTCTTTCATTCACTTTAGACAAAATTTATAACCTCCCCTGCTCTCGCTTATCTTTCTTGTCCCTCACAAGACAATCTAGAACAACAGCTTACGCAACCCCGACATGAATAGACATTACCTAGTAACTATGTTATCAGGAAATTGTAATCTATAAACCAATAACGCATCAATCACGTTTTCCCATTCTCGGTGCCATGCACTCCACTGAATATTTACCACGTGAGAATCAATCGGTTGCCTGCAGCAGACGCCGACATCAGGGCGCACTGAATTTTTCTGGCCTCCGTAACAAGAGCGCTGATTTATGCATACTCGAGTGCCTGCCACTAACAATCTAATTAGATATCTCGCCTGGGGAAGACCGCTGCCTCACACTAGCGGCGTGGGCTCACCTGTCGGGGAATAGTTCCACAATGGCGCTGCGATTACGAACACTATTTACCTAACTTCGAGTTAGTTCCCTGACTAAGGGACGGGTGTGTACAGCCATCATTAAGAATACAAAGACCCATATCTGCCACAACGACTTTTCCATTGTAATGCAGCTTCAATGCCACAGAAAGGAAAGTTTTTAACTCGAAAGGAAACAAAATCAAGTAGAAAATCGTTATAGTTCAGCAGACCACAGAAACATGAAAAGATAAAACACGGCGAAAATTGATCAACACAAGACTATTCTTGAATAGAGAAATTATCCACAGTAATATCACTAGATAGGGTTGGAAGTAAATCCCGAAAAGACTAAGTATATGATTATGTCTCGTAATCAGAATATTGTACAAAATGGAATTATAAAAGGTGGAGATTTATCCTTCGAAGAGGTGGAAAAATTCAAATATCTTGGAGCAACAGTAACAAATATAAATTACACTCGGGAGGAAATTAAACGCAGAATAAATATGGGAAATGCCTATTATTATTCGGTTGAGAAGCCTTTGTCATCTAGTCTGCTGTCAAAAAATCTGAAAGTTAGAATTTATAAAACAGTTATATTACCGGTTGTTCTGTATGGCTGTGAAACTTGCACTCTCACTTTGAGAGAGGAACATAGGTTAAGGATGTTTGAGAATAAGGTGCTTAGGAAAATATTTGGGGCTAAGAGGGATGAAATTACAGGAGAATGGAGAAAGTTACACAACACAGAAGTACATGTATTGTATTCTTCATCTGACATAATTAGGAACATTAAATCCAGATGTTTGAGATGGGCAGGGCATGTAGCACGCATGGGCGAATCCAGAAATGCATATAGAGTGTTAGTTGGGAGGCCGGAGGAAAAAAGACCTTTGGGGAGGCTGGGACGTAGATGGGAAGATAAAATTAAAATGTATTTGAGGGAGGTGGGATATGATGATAGAAACTGGATTAATCTTGCACAGGATAGGAACCAATGGCGGGCTTATGTGAGAGCGGCAATGAACCTCCGGATACCTTAAAAGCCAGTAAGTAAGTAAGTAAGTAATCTCACTAGAGGTTTTGATTTATGTAGAGAAAATGAAAATTCGACTGGGATTTAATTAACTATTACACGATTAGAAGAAAGTATATAAAATTAGAAGAAATAAAGTACTCTGATACAATAAAATAGGTATTAACTGAGTTACTAAAATTCTTTTCCACTAATGCTAGAATCGACGGTATTTCGGAAGGCGCTAGAATTAGCGTCGTGAGAGACAGGGAGCGTACAACATTGCCATATGTACTACACGCGCACATGCAGTATAAATAGAGCTGAAGAAAATTTATATTCTCGAAACGTTGATTACTGTAAGCATGACACCAAACATCCTGTTTCTCTCACTAACAATTCTTTGCACGATTCGCAAACCAATACCACATGCTTCTGCAGTCGTTTCTTGCGCGTTGGCAACGTTGCAGCCAGCATCATGTTGGCTGGCAGCGTTCTGCTCGTCAACGTTTTTAAAATACTTTAAACATCATTTCTCGCGTCTGCCTGTGCAGTACTCGTCTTTTTTAATGTCTCTCATTCCATTTATTTACCGTCTCTCATTCCATTTATTTACCTTACACACATAGTATATCGTCGTTGTTCCTGCAATAACTCCTATGTGCAGCGATATTTTACTACTTAATCAACTTACAATATAACATAATATTGTTTTATTTGAGGTTCAGTCTAATTGACATATCACAAGTTTAAAATCAATGACATTTACATATGTAAATGATCATTGTGTATTATGAAAGTTAAAGCAAACGTTTTCGCCCTTCGGGCTTCATCAGGCAATTTTCATACAATATCTTATACATTTTTAAGTCTTTGTCGTGTTACTTACGATGAAAAACAATCTAACAATTTTATTACATATATTAAATTTTATACCTGTATTTTATATTTTAGTTTGTTTTTCATCGTAAGTCAATCATAAATAGTTGTTTCATTTTATTATTATATAAAGGTTGTGTTTAATCAGTTTGTATACATTCCACAACAAAGACTTATAAAATGTATAAGATATTGTATGCAAATTGCCTGATGAAGCCCGAAGGGCGAAAACGTCTGCTTTAACTTTCATAATACACAATGATCATTTACATATGTAAATGTCATTGATTTTAAACTTGTGATATGTCAATTAGACTGAACCTCAAATAAAACAACATTATGTTATATTATATTATATTGACTATCTGAATATCTTTTTCATCATGCTTTCTAAGATAATTAACTTATTATGAATTTTACCAGCAATCGAAAAGTATTGGGAATGAATCTGAATAAGGAACAAAAAAAAAAAAAGTTTCCTTCCGAGGCAGGATTTGAACCACGAAAGTCTTAGCAGTCTATCGCGCTGTGGAGTGAACAAGGCTCTGAAATCAGCTACAAGGGTCGGTCCGGTTTTTTTTGCCACTACTGTACATTCTATTCATTAACAGAGAAGTCTCGATAAAATGCCTAAAAATCATTAGTCCAATATCGAAGACCGGTGATTTATTAACCATCATGCACTGCAGTATCACGCTCCACAAATTAATTTACACAGAGAAGCTCTGAATCCGGACAAGGACTGAAGTCACAGATCTTCATGGACTATTGCGCGCGATAGCGTAACTAATCATCAAAGATAATTTTTCATCCTTTTATTCGCAGTGTTAAACAAAGGGCGTGTATATTTATTTTGATATTAAACGCTTGTGAATCGCACTCGAGAAATGTTGCTCATTGGTTTACAGCTACTCATGAATACTTCATTCTCAAGTCTGAGTGCGGGGGAGGGGGGGGCAGCTATCCTCATTTGCCATCCCCCCACTCCTGCAAATTGAAGATATGTGACAGGAGGCGTTGCGTTTGTCTGGCTGTGTCGTGTCATTGGCTGTGGCCCAGTTGGCCGTACTCCACAAATCCAATATAACCCTTCCACATCAAGAGGTCCACTTTCCATTTCTCTGACAACTTTGTTTTACATGTTTTCTGATCTGTCGGTATTACTCAAATCGTTTCGTGCGGTCAGAAGAATGAGCCTGTGGAAAACTTGGCGATCGTCCGAGTGAACAGTTCTAACGGCAAGAGGATTTTCTATATAATAATAATAATAATAATAATAATAATAATAATAATAATAATAATAATAATAATAATAATAATAACACAGGCCTATTACAATATATTTGAAAAGTTACACAGAATCCTGAAGAATATTTGAGAAAGAATTATTTTCAACTGTTGGATTTCTTCGGATCTTCACAACATAGGGAAGCCTAAGCCAGCAATAGAATACGACCGCTTTTATTAAGAGAACACAACAAAGTTAAAAATAATAATAATAAATAATCAATGGCGCATCGAACCAGAATGGGATACGTTTAACATGAAATAATATACAGGAGTGAGGTTAGGCCTACTTTGCAAGTAACGGGACTTGTTTAACATGAAATAGAATGTACAGGGATGAGGTTAGGCCTACTTTGCGAGTAACGGGACTTGTTTAACATGAAACCGAATATACAGGAGTGAGGTTAGGCCTACTTTGCGAATAACGGGACTTGTTTAACATGAAACCGAATATAGAGGAGTGAGGTTAGGCCTACTTTGCGAGTAACGGGACTTGTTTAACATGAAACCGAATATACAGGAGTGAGGTTAGGCCTACTTTGACGAGTAATGGGAAATGTTTAACATGAAACCGAATATACAGGAGTGAGGTTAGGCCTACTTTGACGAGTAATGGGAAATGTTTAACATGAAACCGAATATACAGGAGTGAGGTTAGGCCTACTTTGCGAGTAACGGGACTTGTTTAACATGAAACCGAATATACAGGAGTGAGGTTAGGCCTACTTTGACGAGTAATGGGAAATGTTTAACATGAAACCGAATATACAGGAGTGAGGTTAGGCCTACTTTGCGAGTAACGGGACTTGTTTAACATGAAACCGAATATACAGGAGTGAGGTTAGGCCTACTTTGCGAGTAACGGGACTTGTTTAACATGAAACCGAATATACAGGAGTGAGGTTAGGCCTACTTTGCGAGTAACGGGACTTGTTTAACATGAAACCGAATATACAGGAGTGAGGTTAGGCCTACTTTGACGAGTAATGGGAAATGTTTAACATGAAATAATATACAGGAGTGAGGTTAGGCCTACTTTGCGAGTAACGGGACTTGTTTAACATGAAACCGAATATACAGGAGTGAGGTTAGGCCTACTTTGACGAGTAATGGGAAATGTTTAACATGAAACCGAATATACAGGAGTGAGGTTAGGCCTACTTTGCGAGTAACGGGACTTGTTTAACATGAAACCGAATATACAGGAGTGAGGTTAGGCCTACTTTGACGAGTAATGGGAAATGTTTAACATGAAATAATATACAGGAGTGAGGTTAGGTCTACTTTGACGAGTAATGGGAAATGTTTAACATGAAATAATATACAGGAGTGAGGTTAGGCCTACTTTGACGAGTAATGGGAAATGTTTAACATGAAATAATATACAGGAGTGAGGTTAGGTCTACTTTGACGAGTAATGGGAAATGTTTAACATGAAATAATATACAGGAGTGAGATTAGGCCTACTTTGACGAGTAATGTGAAATGTTTAACATGAAATAATATACAGGAGTGAGGTTAGGTCTACTTTGACGAGTAATGGGAAATGTTTAACATGAAACCGAATATACAGGAGTGAGGTTAGGCCTACTTTGACGAGTAATGGGAAATGTTTAACATGAAACCGAATATACAGGAGTGAGGTTAGGCCTACTTTGACGAGTAATGGGAAATGTTTAACATGAAATAATATACAGGAGTGAGGTTAGGTCTACTTTGACGAGTAATGGGAAATGTTTAATATGAAATAATATACAGGAGTGAGATTAGGTATACTTTGACGAGTAATGGGAAATGTTTAACATGAAACCGAATATACAGGAGTGAGGTTAGGCCTACTTTGACGAGTAATGGGAAATGTTTAACATGAAATAATATACAGGAGTGAGGTTACGCCTACTTTGACGAGTAATGGGAAATGTTTAACATGAAATAATATGCAGGAGTGAGGTTAGGCCTACTTTGACGAGCAATGGGAAATGTTTAACATGAAATAATATACAGGAGTGAGGTTAGGCCTACTTTGCGAGTAACGGGACTTGTTTAACATGAAACCGAATATACAGGAGTGAGGTTAGGCCTACTTTGCGAGTAATGGGAAATGTTTAACATGAAATAATATACAGGAGTGAGGTTAGGCCTACTTTGACGAGTGATGGGAAATGTTTAACATGAAATAATATACAGGAGGTTAGGTCTACTTTGACGAGTAATGGGAAATGTTTAACATGAAACCGAATATACAGGAGTGAGGTTAGACCTACTTTGACGAGTAATGGGAAATGTTTAACATGAAATAATATACAGGAGTGAGGTTAGGTCTACTTTGACGAGTAATGGGAAATGTTTAACATGAAACAGAATATACAGGAGTGAGTTTAGGCCTACTTTGACGAGTAACGGGAATTAACGGGAATGGTTTAATATGAAACAGAATGTAGAGAGATGAGGTTAGGCCTATTCTGAAGAGTAACGACAAATGTTTAACATGAAACAAAATATACAGGAGTGAAGTTAGGCCTACTTTGACGAGTAACGGAAAATTTTTAACATGAAACCGATGTACAGAGGTGAGGTTAGGCCTATTTTGACGACTAACGGGAAATGTTTAACATGAAACAGATGTACAGGGATGATATTAGGCCTACTTTGAGTAACGGGAATTAACGGGAATGGTTTAATATGAAACAGAATGTACAGGGATGAGGTTAGGCCTCCTGTGAAGAGGTAAAGGTTTAATATGAAACAGAATGTGGGTGGGACCATGTGCTGAGAATCGGTGGCGCCAAGCTGCGACCAATCAAGTTTCATTTTAGTCACGTACTATTGTTTATTGTAGGATTATTCTAACAGCGGGTACGTCTAACTTGTCCCAACCAAAATTTGAACCCAGGCCCGCTAGTGTTGCGGTCAGACATGGCAACCATTACTCCACAGATGTGAACAAATAGGCCTATACGTTATTATGAAGTGTTTCAGTGGATTCGCACGGAAACAAGAATACATAACAAACAATATTGTAGATGACGTTGAGTAAGCTTTAGACTTCATTTGCTCTCTCCAAACGCACATTTTAGGAAACCAACTCCACTCCAACCGCTTGGTCTATCACTCAAGTATGTTAAGTATTTCCTTTTGTGCTCCACACAAAGAAACCGCGCAACGCTCCGTCATATAAAGAGATAGATTAATGTTGTGTTCGTAACTGCTGTCAGAGCTTCATTTCGCGGTCTCGGGTTGTTGACTGGCTCCAAAAGGCACGTACGGGCCGGGAATCTTCTTCCAAGGGATAATATGCGAAAGACTGCCGGGGTCACGGCGACACCGTACATGGTAATAGAGCCTGGCAGGCGCCCAAAGCAACGGCTGTGCCTGCTCTGGAATGATAATGTCACTGGTCCGTCAACATGTCAAATGTCACGAGAAACGAAACATCGACGGCGTCCCTATCTGGAGCCTCATTGAAAGAGAATGGCGCCAAGACAGGATTCTGTTCCTTTCTCAAGTGGGTGATGACACGAACAAGCTCTACTCTAATACGCTTTGACAAAGTGGATGACGACAGACACACTATTTATAATCCCTGGGCCCTATTTTGGTCTCACACATAGCCATGTTAAGGGGACACTCCACTATAATTGTGTCGCTTTTATTCCCGGCGTGACTCCTCCCCTTTGCTTACGTCTTAGGAAGTGAAGGCTCTATAAAGTCTAGGTAGGTAGTATCGTTCGCCATTTTTGTTCTTTCGTTGCCGAGCTACCAGATGAGGAATCTATTTGCTTCACCGTTAAACATTATCATGTCGTAGCTCCTATGATAATAAATCAAACGCGGTGTAATTGAACAAATAATTGAGCGGCAAATAACGTCCTCGTGTGATTTCTGCGAACGCCAACGAAAGAGCCAAAATGGCGGGCGATTATATTAAGTATTTATCGAGCCTTAGGAAATTCATTACATCATCAATAGTGAATGACAAGACGCGCACCTTTAAATGTAGCCGACCTGCAACGTGATTGGCTGCCGGAAATAAGAGCGGCGGAACTATAAAAATGACTACTTTTTTCTTAATCATTTTTTTCAACCAAATTTAGAGAGCATGTTTATTATGTAAAGGACTAAAAAAATCTAAATTTTGAACTCCCAAATAGTTTTGGCTTTTGATTTTTATTTTTTCTGTTTATTTTTAGAAATATTTTCAAATGCAAGATTTTAGTAAAAGATCTCAATTTTTTTTGTTACATTCACAAGACATAGAGAAATATTTATATGCATTCATTTTATGAACTATCTCATTTATTTACTTCCAATTTTTTTTTAAATTTGAAAATGCTATTTTTATATAATTCATGAAAAAATTAATTAGCAACATTTGTTACAAAATAAATGCATAGAAAAATGCAGCTATCTATTAAATACTTGCAGTAAAAATTACATCGAGAGTGATTAATATTTGGCATAAAAAAGTTGGTGGTGAATTAAGACAAATAACTTACAAAAAATGATTTGAAAGTAAAATTCTGTGGTGTTCGGGTAAAGGGGTATAAGTCATTATTTTGTGCAGATGGAATTTTGTTCGCCAGATGAACACACAAGTTAAATTATACAACTGGGTGTGCAAAAATCAAAGAATACTAGGAGTTGATGTGTTTTATTTGTGTAGAAAATTATTTGTAATAAGTGTTCCAAGTTTAATTTTTACTTATATCCGAACTCATTTTTATGATTTATCTCCCTTTACCCAAACACCACAGAATTAATATTTATATAACAATCTACCTATTAAAAATTATTCTCCTCCGATTAATTCATCTAGTAACTTATGGAAGCCAACTTTATAACAAAAAGTTACTAGATTTGTAATCTGAAACTTGTAAAAAGAATTATTTGATGAAAAAATAATTTTGGCAACTCTTTAAATGCCAAGCCCCTTACAGCCTTCATTAATACAATAAACATATTTGTAGGCTAATCAGAATTGAACTAAATCCATTTTTGGTATCAAAATATGCATTCTAAAGAAGTGAAATGTCCAATATACTATATATATTTTTAACATTTTTACTATTTTCAGTGGAGTCTCCTCTTAAAAAGGAAATCAGAGCCTGAGAGACGGAATAAAAATCTTCGTACTCGGAAAATGTTCCAGGACAAAGACAAGCTATGAGCAAGAACAAGGGGGATACAAGGAGAACAGGAGAAATGCAATGCGATCAGGGGGAATATAAGGAAAACAGGGGATACAAGGAGAACAAGGAGAACGCAATGAGAACATGAGGGATAAAAGGATAAAACTTACTGACTGACTTTTAAGGAACCCGGAGGTTCATTGCCGCCCTCACATAAGCCCGCCATTGATCCCTATCCTGACCAAGATTAATCCAGTCTCTACCATCATAGCCCATCTCCCTCAAATCCATTTTAATATTATCTTCCCATCTACGTCTCGGCCTCCCCAAAGGTCTTTTTCCCGCTGGCCTCCCAACTAACACTCTATATGCATTTCTGGATTCGCCCATATGTTGTACATGCCCCTAATTATGTCAGGTGAAGAGTACAATGCGTGCAATACAAGGATAATATGGGTAATAAAAGGATAACAGGACGAATAAAAGAAGAACAAGGAAAATACAAGGTCGAATAACAGAAAAATGTTCCAGGAAAAAAACAAGTTATGAACAAGAAGAACAAAGGGGATACAAGGAGACCAGGAGATATAAAAGGAGAACAGAGGGAATATAAGGAAAACAGGGGATACAAGGAGACCATGGAGAACGCAATGAGAACATGTGAGGTACAAGGAGGACATGGGGAATAAAAAGATAACAGGGCGAATAGAAGGAGAACAAGGGAAATACAAGGAGAATAACAGAAAAATGTTCCAGGAAAATGACAAGCTAGGAACAAGGAGAACAAGACAATAAAGGGAGAGCAAGAGGAAGTAATAGATATCGAACAATAGGAAGGACAGGGTTAATAAGGGAAATATGCCTAGAAGGAAAATAAGTGGAATATAAGCAGAAAAGGAGGAATACAATGCTAACAGAGGGATATAAGCATAACAGGGGAATAAAAGAAGAACAGGGGAATACAAGCAGAACAGGGGAATACAAGCAAAGCAGGGGGATACAAGGAGAACAAGGGGAATACAATGAGAATAGGAATGCAATAAAAAAGGGGGATATAAGTAAAACAGGGGAGACAAGGAGAACAGGGGAATACAAGCAGTACAGAGGGATACAAGGAGAACAAGAAGGTACAAGGGGAAGAGGGGACATAAATGAGAACAGGGGGAATATAAGAAGAACATGGGGATACAAGGAGAAAAAGGAGAATACAATGAGAACAGGGGGAATACAGTGAGAACAGGGAAAATGGAAGGAGAACAATGGGAATACAAGAAGAACAAGGACAATCCATCGGCGTAGCTGTGGCGGTAGCGCGTTTCGCTGTTGATGTGGAGTTGAATTCGGACGTGGGTTCGATTCCCGTTTGGGCTGATTACCTGAATGGTTTTTTTAGGTGTTTTCCTCAAACGTAAGGCCAATGTCACGTAATTTATGGCGAATCCTCGGCCTCATATTGCCAAATACCATTTTGCTATCACCAATCTGATCAAATTTAAATGACGTAGTAGTTGATACAGCGTCGTTATATAACCAAGTAAAAAGGGGAATACAAGAGAACGGGGAGAATAGAAGGAGAACGGGCATGCAATAGAAAAATGGGCATATAAGGAGAACAATGGTAATACAAGGAGAACAAGGGATATGCAAAGATAAGGAGAATACAAGGATAACTAGGGGAATGCAAAGAGAAAAAGGGGAATGATAAGGCGGACAAAGGTATGCAAGGAGAACGACGGGAATGCAGTGAGAACAGGGGAATGAAATGAGAACAAGAGAAATATAAAGCAAACTATGAGAATGTTAGGAGAACAGGAGCAATGCAAGAAGAACAGGAGGAAAGAAGGGGTTTGCATTTTTACGTGACAATCAATTCCCAAATTACCTCTCCATACCCAGCGAGGAGAAAGACGTAGACATCTCGCTATTAGTAATAATATCGATTCCAGATAACATCGCTGTAGATAATGGGACATTAAGTAATCTATTATATGCAAATAACACCATGTATGTTGATAGTGTAAATGCATTAAATAAAACTTAGGAATAAGACATAATCTTTTCTAGATATACGTACAGCTTTAGAATGAGGTATCATCATCTCCAGATATCCACTGGCTTTCGAATATTACGTTAGAGTCTCTAACGTAAAAACTTTAAAGGTAACGGTTTATCACCTCCATTTTTCAGTATAAAAGATCTGATGTGAAGATAGAACGCTTGATATACTGGCTGAACAAACTCAGTAAGTCCTGAAGCTATAACATACATATACACACGTAACAGGATTTCCAGTGTCTCTCAATGGTAATGATATAACGACAAACTGACAAAAGTTCTTCCAAGAAATATGCAGTTACATAGCAAAAACAAATTCCTTAATCTCTTGTCAAATGTATGGCATAGCTTTCGCGAAATCGGAACACCCTTCAACTTTATGTCTAGAGCTCCAAGACCGCAGAGAGAGAGAGACAGGAGGACTTAGAACAAGAAAAAGAAATGTTGGGATGCAAATATAAGAGAGGGAATGTTACAGGGGGATTTCAGATAAGTCACATAAAAACAAGATTTGCAGCACGTGAGGGTATCCGTTAACGGGCGAACTCTGTGGCATACAAAGTGGGGCAATTACACGCAGGTGAAGAGCCTCGCATTCCAGTCTGATGAAACCGCGCGGCCAATTAATAGCTGCTATTAGCGACTGCACACCGTTTGTGCATTCCCAGTTCCTTCTTTTGTCGGAATGGCTCACTTTAGCTCTAGTTCAATGGCTCGGTGGGATATAGGAATTACCGTTTGATAGATTTGAAGTGGCGTTATTATTACCATCGATATCCTTTTAAACGGTAGTAGACTACATACTAGAAATTAAAGGAGAACAAAAAGTGTGTATGTACTTTTTTTAGTATTTAGTAGTAGTATTTAGTAGTATTGCTTTTCCAATTCACTGCGGGCTGAAGCAGGGAGATGCACTATCACCTTTACTTTTTAACTTCGCTCTAGAATATGCCATTAGGAAAGTTCAGGATAACAGGCAGGGTTTGGAATTGAACGGGTTACATCAGCTTCTTGTCTATGCGGATGACGTGAATATGTTAGGAGAAAATACACAAACGATTAGGGAAAACACGGAAATTTTACTTGAAGCAAGTAAAGCGATCGGTTTGGAAGTAAATCCCGAAAAGACAAAGTATATGATTATGTCTCGTGACCAGAATATTGTACGAAATGGAAATATAAAAATTGGAGATTTATCCTTCGAAGAGGTGGAAAAATTCAAATACCTTGGAGCAACAGTAACAAATATAAATGACACTCAGGAGGAAATTAAACGCAGAATAAATATGGGAAATGCGTGTTATTATTCGGTTGAGAAGCTCTTATCATCCAGTCTGCTGTCCAAAAATCTGAAAGTTAGAATTTATAAAACAGTTATATTACCGGTTGTTCTGTATGGTTGTGATACTTGGACTCTCACTCTGAGACAGGAACATAGGTTAAGGGTGTTTGAGAATAAGGTGCTTAGGAAAATATTTGGGGCTAAACGGGATGAAGTTGCAGGAGAATGGAGAAAGTTACACAACACAGAACTGCACGCATTGTACTCTTCACCTGACATAATTAGGAACATTAAATCCAGACGTTTGAGATGGGCAGGGCATGTAGCCCGTATGGGCGAATCCAGAAATGCATATAGAGTGTTAGTTGGGAGACCGGAGGGAAAAAGGCCTTTGGGGAGGCCGAGACGTAGATGGGAGGATAATATTAAAATTGATTTGAGGGAGGTAGGTATGATGATAGAGACTGGATTAATCTTGCACAGGATAGGGACTGCTGGCGGGCTTATGTGAGGGCGGCAATGAACCTTCGGGTTCCTTAAAAGCCATTTGTAAGTAAGTAAGTAAGTAAGTAAGTAAGTATTTATTTATTTAACCTGGTAGAGATAAGGCCGTCAGGCCTTCTCTGCCGCTTTACCAGGGGATTACAGCTATAATATGAGGAATAAAATTACAATTAATATTAAATTTACAATTACAATTACAATAAAAATTAAAGTACGACAAGATTACCTGATTAATGAAAGCTAGACAATTTATCATAGAAGTTAAGAACAAAGAATATTTTTGTATTTACTGAACTAAAAATTAAACCTAGAATAACAAAATTCTATAGTGATGAAATTACCATATATTGAGAGAACTATTTACAATAAACCATGTCTGAACGAGTCTCAATTACTGACCAAGTGCAAAGTAAGTTTGCGTTTGAATTCAATTTTATTTCGACAGTCCCTGATGCTAGCAGGTAACGAATTCCAGAGCCTTGGCAGGGCTATTGTGAAAGAGGATGAGTATGAGGAGGTGCGATGGGATGGTATTGTTAGTATTGTTTCATGGCGAGAGCGTGTGTTCAGACTGTGGTGGGAAGAAAGGTAAGTTAAGTGAAGCGAGACGACAGGTACGAAGGAATAGAAGAGTTCAAGATTTCGAAGAGAAGGAGAAGTGAATGTAAATTTCTTTTCTTATCTAGTTTAAGCCAACCTATTGCTTCCAGGGATGGGGTAATATGATCATATTTACGAACATTGCTTACAAAACGTACACACAAATTATGAGCACGTTGAAGTTTCGTTTTGTTGTCGCTGTACATTATGTGTATCTGTGGAGAGTCATGTCGTGTACTAGGGTGAGTGTATGTGTTAAGTGTTCGTGTAAGTGTAGTGTCTGGAATGAGTGATGATGATGAGGAAGGGAGAAGGGGAAACCCGGTGCCGGCACGTAGCCTATTCCTGTCGAATAGCACCAAGGGGGACACCAGGCTTAACGTCCCCATCCGACGGACGAATCACTATCAACAGTGACATATGCCTTCTCTTCATATGCACTGCGAAGAGACTTGGGATTTAACCCAGGCATATTGGTGCACAATCTAGTGATTAGAAGTTGTGCACCGCCATCTCTAAGAAATAGTAATTTGCCGAGAGCCACAATACATTTCACAGTATTGAAGCTTAACAAACTGCACGGATTTTTAATCATTAAATTATTTTTGTGCGAGATCGTGCGTATTTGCTTGGGTTCCGCACAAAACCAATCCGCGGTAAGTCTAAAATTCCACATTCAGTATTCCCAACCTAACACACATAACAATTTCCCTCTTCTTACCGCTTAAGTGACATATTCATATTACTGCTTTAGGCTTCTAGCATATTATTTTTAGAGACGTTCAATATAGTAATAATTATAAATTGGAAACTTACCACTGCAATTTCACCTAAATTGCACTGTTAATTATTGTTTTTAAATATTTGCAAAAATTAAGTAAACTCTACAACTCCACTAAAGTTACTGCATTCGTGATGCAAGTAACATTAAGGAAGCCGTGAAAAAATCAACAATATTCCAGATGCAGATGTTATTACTGCAATATGTTATATAAATAATATTGTTAAAATATTAAAATGAAAAATAAATCATTACATAACCTAACCGTTTGTTTTAAGTTCGCATTTATGGACTGGGGGAAAAAGAGACAGACGTATATCACGGCTTGCTGGAGTATAGTAAACACAGAAAACATTTTATAGCAACAATGTTGAAGATAGATATTTTTGTTTTACAAATTTACCGTCATTGAACAGAAACCAAAATGGAGATTTCATTGCAACTAATTAGAAATTCCTCTTTCAGGTATGTAATAAACGATCTTCGCACAAAATAATGTACGATACATGAGCGGTATGTTTTCTTTCAATTCTCGGAAATTAAAACTACGTTTCGCTTTTTCAAACTTTTCCTCGAACATGAAAACTTCAACATACCGCTCTTGTAACGCATATTACTCTTTTGTCCGATCGTGTTTTTTAACAACCTTACCGATGTTGTTGGTAGGCCTAGGACTTGTAAGTTAAACTTACAACACACGTGCAATAAGTAAATACTTAAAAGTAACGAACTATCAGTGTCGCGCACCAATATGTGCTATGAGGAAGTAACTAAATGTCTTATTACACCTGTACTCTTTCTAAATTAATTTAGGCCTATTGGAATCGAGATTTGTCGACTCCCAGTTGTTGCTCTGAACGTCATTCGTGGGGTCGTGGGTGAACGCGAAAACATCCATGGAGTAAAATACAGTGTCCTCTCCTAAGTTCGACAACACAGAATTGAAAGTTCAGTCCAATAAGGGTAGTGGGTGTGGCAGGTGAAATGAATACAAATTCTTATTGGCTATCCATCAACGAATACAGTACTGTACTTGCATTTCCTGCCCGCCCCGAGACTTGTGTATGCGCTTCTAGTACCACAGTGGGTTTCGACAGTTACGTCTCACAAACGGCACAATTCTCAAACAGAAAAAGAGGAGTTCATTAATTTAAAATCAGTGTTTAAATATGGATGTCCTAATCAATAAAATATTCTGTTTCCCTTTAACAAAAGTTTCACTACAAAACACGGAATCAATTCCCACACAAATGGCAAACCCATTTCTTAGTGCCTGTATAGGGGCGTGTCTAATTCTCCTACGTAAGCAGTCGAACTATAGGATGTCGAACTTGATTTCTGTCGAACTTAAGAGCTTCCACTGTACGTATTCAAACATTAATCTATACCGGTATGCAATTTATTTACACTGATATATAATTAATGTGTCACTTACAAATATTTTCTACATGTTATTTATTTATAATGATGTAGAATTAATGTGTCACCTACCTCCTTGTTTGAAGACGAAACTAAACTTTATACAATTTATTTCATTACAAC
Source organism: Periplaneta americana (assembly GCF_040183065.1). Classification (NCBI taxonomy): domain Eukaryota; kingdom Metazoa; phylum Arthropoda; class Insecta; order Blattodea; family Blattidae; genus Periplaneta; species Periplaneta americana. The sequence continues at coordinate 36,741,522 of NC_091117.1, forward strand.
ATTTTCATAATCACCGTCGAATAATAACAAATGAATAACACCTATCGACAAATACGAATAATAACAACTGAATGACACCTATCGACAAAAATAACAAACGGCGATCACACATGAAAATGTTATTAAATTAAAATTATTAATTATAATTTATTTTTATCAAGATCAGCCAAAAATAATGCAATACATGTGTTAAGTACATAAGAGAATCTCGGAAACAGAGAAGACTCGACTTCGCCTCTTCTTCTCTAACATTTTCTCTATTCTGTTACAATGCACTTACCACGCTTGTATCGCAATCACAGTCTAGTATATACAGTCACGAAGCTTAATACGTAGTAAACATGCATCCATAGATAGTTTCTAACCACTAGGGTCACTAATATCGCCTCATTACAGATAATTCGAAATAGTACCGGCACAATCTATTGTTCCTAGCACCCCCACAACTCAAGCTTCGCGACTGTATATACTAGACTGTGTCGCAATATACCACACATAATAATCATCTTTCTTTAGTTAATATAGTCGGGAACGCTATCTGACAAAGAGTAAGCTAAACAGTGTCCGATACATTGAAATTAATTCTCTCGAATTAAAACTCCTATTTCCTACAACACTGAAGAAACATGATTTTTTTTTTTTTTTTTTTTTTTGCAATTACAAAAATGTTGCTTTGATTCAAATTACAGACCATGCTAACAATCTCCCTAGTAAGAAGAAGACAATAACTGAATTCTTCACGAAAAGAATTTATATACTACGTCGCCATGGTTACCGATCTGCGCTCTTTTTAACAGTGTGATGCACGACTGGTCTGAAGTTTGTGTCTTCTTTTTGATGGCTGGGAAATGAGCCGGATCTAATGGACGCAGTAAGTACGAACAAAAACAAAAGAATCTACTTCCTGGAAAATACTTTCAACGTGGAAACTTTTCATGTCGTAGCATCGATTTTCTCCGTTTAAACAGCCCTCAGTAGG